>NW_026903713.1:0-2158 GCF_024500385.1 Phyllopteryx taeniolatus
TGGACATGTTGGTGAAGGTAATAAGGGTGATGAAGAAGTGATGGGTAAGTACGGTATCCAGAAAGGAACTTGGAGGGACAGATGGTGGTAGACTTTGCAACAAGGATGCAAATGGCTGTAGTGAACACTTTTTTCCAGAAGAGGCACGAACATAGGGTACCCTACAAGAGCGGAGGTAGAAGCACACAGGTGGAATACATCTTGTGCAGACGATGTAATCTGAAGGAGGTTACCAACTGTAAGGTAGTGGTAGGGGAGAGTGTGGCTAGACAGCATAGGATGGTGGTGTGTAAGATGACTCTGGTGGTGGGAGGAAAATTAGGAAGACAAAGGCAGAGAAGAACCATGTGGGAAGCTGAGACAGGACGAGTGTTGTGCAGCTTTTCGGGAAGAGGTGATACAGGCTCTCGGTGGACGGGAAAGCTTCCAGAAGACTGGACCACTGCAGCCAAGGTGATCAGAGAAGCAGGCAGGAGAGTACTGGTGTATCTTCTGGCAGGAAAGGGAGAGGAGACTTGGTGGTGGAACCTCACAGTACAGGAAATCATACAAGAAAACGGTTAGCTAAGAAGAAGTGGGACACTGAGAGGACCGAGGAGAGGCGAAAGGAATACATTGAGATGCGACACGGGCAAAGGTAGAGGTGGCAAAGGCAAAACAAGCGGCATATGATGACACTAAAGAAGGAGAAAAGATCTATACAGGCTGGCTAGACAGAGGGATAGAGATGGGAAGGATGTGCAGCATTAGGGTGATTAAGGATAGAGATGGAAATATGTTGACTGGTGCCAGCAGTGTGCTAGGTAGATGGAAAGAATACTTCGAGGATTGATGAATGAGGAAAATGATAGAGAAGGGAGAGTAAAGAGGCAAGTGTGGTGGACCAGAAGTGGCAATGATTAGTAGGGGGAAGTTAGAAAGGCATTAAAGAGAATGAAAAATGGAAAGGCAGTTGGTCCTGATGACATTCCTGTGGGGGTATGGAAGCATCTAGGAGAGGTGGCTGTGGAGTTTTTGACCAGCTTGTTCAATAGAATTCTAGTGCGTGAGAAGATGCCTGAGGAATGGCGACACTGTGTGCGGAGCCATTTTAAGAACAAGGGTGTATGTGCAGAGCTGTGGGAACTATCTGAGATGAAATCACAGTATAAGCGCCTGAACATGAAGTATATGTAACGAGTACGTGGAGGCATAGCACTCGGACAGAATGTAGTGAGTATTGCGAGCAATCAGCATGTGTCATGCCTAGACAGACTCGACCGACCTCTTCATTCTGCCATGAGGATGTATATGAGGAACACTACCGAGAAGTGCAGACTGTAGCTACATTGTGTCATGTGTAGATCTCGAGCAAGCTATGACAGAGTACCCAGAGAGGAACTGTGGTACTGCATGCGGAAGTCTGGAGTGGCAGAGAAGTATGTTAGAATAATACAGGACATGTACGAGGGCAGCAGAACAGCGGTGAGGTGTGCTGTCGTGTGACAGAAGAATTTAAGGTGGACGTGGAACTGCATCAGGGATCAGCCCTGAGCCCCTTCCTTTTTGCAGTGGTGATGGATAGGCTGACAGATGAGTTAGACTGGAATCCCGTGGACCATGATGTTTGCAGATGACATTGTGATCTGCAGTGAAAGCAGGGAGCAGCTGGAGGAACAGTTAGAAAGATGGAGGCATGCATTGGAAAGAAGAGAATGAAGATTAGCCGAAGTAAAACAGAATATATGTGCATGAATGAGAGGGGTTGGTGGGGAAGAATGAGGCTACAGGGAGAAGAGATGGCAAGGGTAGAGGACTTTAAATACTTGGGGTCAACCGTCTAGAGCAATGGTGAGTGTGGTCAGGAAGTGAAGAAACGGGTCCAAGCAGGTGGGAACGGGTGGAGGAAGGTGTCAGGTGTGTTATGTGACAGAAGAGTCTCTGCTAGGATGAAGGGCAAAGTTTATAAAACAGTGGTGAGGCCAGCCATGATGTATGATTAGAGACAGTGGCACTGAAGAGAAAACAGGAAGCAGAGCTGGAGTGGCGAAATGAAGATGTTGAGGTTCGCTCTCGAGTCCAGGTTGGATAAAATTAGAAATGAGCTCATCAGAGGGACAGCCAAGGTTCGATGTTTTGGAGACAAAGTTAGAGAGAGCAACTTCAATGGTTTGGACAC
>NW_026903714.1:0-2156 GCF_024500385.1 Phyllopteryx taeniolatus
ACTAGACCAGTGCTCTTGCCACTGAGCTATGAGGCCTTCCTTTTCAGGTTAGCGTTACCATTTTGGTTAACTAGTGTTGGATTGTTCTATTTTGTACTAGCTATGTTCCATTATCTAACAATTAAGTTACGTTTCCAAAACACTAGGGTAATACATGATTAAGTTTTGTTATCCATGAGAATATGTAGGAGTTTAGATTACTGAAAAATGATGGTTTTAGGATTACTCCCCTTTTCTGATAACACCCAAGGTAGAGCAGGAAGCAGAGCTGGAGGTGGCGGAAATGAATCAGAATCAGAATCAGAATCATCTTTATTTGCCAAGTATGTCCAAAACACACAAGGAATTTGTATCCGGTAGTTGGAGCCGCTCTAGTACAACAGACAGTCAATTTACAGAACACTGGAGACATAAAGACATTGACAAAAAACAATTGTGCAAAAAGATGCAGAGTCCTCTAGCACTTAGAGCAGTTCGAATGACTAATATCGCAATAGTCCGGTGCAATGACCATTGTGCAAAGGGCGCTGAGACTTCAAGGAGTGTATGCGGTTTAAAGTGACGAGTAGTGCGATAATCTGGGACAATGGTTGTGCAAATGTTACAGATACTCCTCAATCAGTGTGCAAATGGAGCAGATGCTACTCTGGCATGAGTGGCCAGTATATGCAAATAGTGCAGCATGGCGAGACAACTACAGTGAGTGCACGAGTAATACATAATTGGCCCCACAGAAATGTGACAATGAACTCAAGTCAAAAAATTGCCAGCTTGTTGTAATGGAATTATAAGTTAGCTTTTTAAGAAGTTGATTGCAAGAGGGAAGAAGCTGTTGGAATGTCTACTAGTTCTAGTTTGCATTGATCGGTAGCGCCTACCTGAGGGAAGGAGCTGGAAGAGCTGGTGACCGGGGTGGGGAGGGTCAGAGAGGATTTTGCACGCCCTTGTCTTAGTTCTGGCAGCGTGCAAGTCCTCAAGGTTGGGTAGGGGGGTACCGACAATCCTTTCAGCAGTTTTGATTGTCCGTTGCAGTCGGAGTTTGTCCTTTTTTGTAGCAGCACCAAACCAGACTGTGATGGAAGAACACAGGACTGATTCGATGACCGCTGTGTAGAACTGTCTCAGCAGCTCCGGTGGCAGGCCGTGCTTTCTCAGAAGCCGCAGGAAGTACATCCTCTGCTGGGCCTTTTTGAGGACGGAGTTGATGTTGGTCGCCCACTTCAGGTCCTGAGAGAATGTAATTCCCAGGAACTTGAAGGTCTCGACGGTTGACACAAGGCAGCTGGACAACGTGAGGGGCAGCTGTGGCGAAGGATGCCTCCTGAAGTCCACGATCATCTCTACAGTCTTGAGCGTGTTCAGCTCCAGGTTGTGTCGGCCGCACCAGAGCTCCAGCTGCTCCGCTTCCTGTCGATATGCAGACTCGTCACCGTCCTTGATGAGGCCGATGACAGTGGTGTCATCTGCAAACTTCAGGAGTTTGACAGTCGGGTTCGGTGAGGTGCAGTCGTTCGTGTAGAGAGAGAAGAGCAGCGGAGAGAGGACACAACCTTGGGGCGCCCCAGTGCTGATGCTGCGTGTGGATGAGGTGGCCTCCCCCAGCCTGACCGGCTGTGTACTGCCCGTGAGAAAGCTGTAAATCCACTGGCAGATGGCAGGTGAGACGCTGAGCTGGAGAAGCTTGGATGAAAGGAGTTCAGGGATGATGGTGTTGAACGCTGAGCTGAAGTCCACGAACAGGATCCTCGCGTAGGTCCCTGCACTGTCGAGGTGTTCTAGGATGAAGTGCAGTCCCATGTTGACTGCATCATCCGCAGATCTGTTCGCTTGGTAGGCAAACTGCAGGGGGTCCAGCAGGGGACCTGTGACACTCTTGAGGTGGTCCAGCACGAGACGTTCAAAGGACTTCATGACCACAGATGTCAAAGTGACAGGCCTGTAGTCATTCAGACCCGAGATTGCAGGTTTCTTGGGGACTGGAATGATGGTGGAGCGTTTGAAATAGGATGGAACTTCGCACATTTCCAGAGATCTGTTGAAGATCTGAGTGAAGACTGGAGTGAGCTGGTCTGCGCAGACTTTGAGGCAGGATGGGGAGACGTGATCCAGGCCTGCCGCTTTGTTAATCTTTTGTTGAAGAATGATGGTTTTAAGCT
>NW_026903715.1:0-2153 GCF_024500385.1 Phyllopteryx taeniolatus
GCCTTTATTGACTAAATTGTACATGACGACCTATGTGATTTCGCAGAACTTTGAACCCTTAAGTTTGAGCTAGTGGCTGACGTTCGACACACTCGATCTTTGTGAATCCACCTTTAAGGAGGTCTCCCCCAAGTCTCTGGACGTTGTGGGCCGAGCGCACCGTCAAGCATTCTGTTACGCTCCAGTAGTAGGCCTTTATTGACTAATTGTAACATACAACCTGTGTGATTTCGGCATAACTTTTGACCCTTAAGATTGAGCGAGTGGGCTGACATTCGACACACTCATCGTTGTGAATCCACCTTTCAGAGAGGTCTTTTACAAGCCTCTCGAGGTCGTGCGCCGAAAGGCTTGCGTCAAAGCATTCCTTTTCGCTCCAGTAGTAGGCCTTTATTGACTAAATTGTAACATGACGACCTATGTGATTCGGCAGAACTTTTGAACCCTTAAGTTGAGCAGTGGCTGACGTTCGACATACTCGATCGATGTGAATCCACCTTTAAGGGAGGTCTCCCCCAAGTCTCTGGACGGTTGTGGGTCCGAGCGGCGACCGTCAAAGCATTCCGTTACGCTCCAGTAGTAGGCCTTTATTGACTAAATTGTAACATTACGACCTTTGTGATTTCGGCATAAACTTTTGAACCCTTTAGTTTGAGCGAGTGGGCTGACATCGACACACTCGATCGTTGTGAATCCAACTTTTCAGATGAGTCTCTTCCAAGCATCTCGGAGGTCGTGCGGCCAAAAGGCTAGCGTCAAAGCATTCCGTTTGGCTCCAGTAGTAGGCCTTTATTGACTAAATTGTAACATGACAACCTATGTACTTTCGGCAGAACTTTGAACCCTTAAAATTGAACTATGGGTTGACGTTCGCCACACTCGATCATTGTGAATCCACCTTTCAGGGAGGTCTACCCCAAGTCTCTGGACGGTTGTGGGGCCGAGCGGCGACCGTCAAAGCATTCCGTTACGCTCTCAGTAGTAGGCCTTTATTGAATAATTGTAACATTACGACCTTTGTGATTTCGGCATAACTTTTGAACCCTACGTTTGAGCGAGTGGGCTGACATTCGACACACTCGATCGTTGTGATCCACCTTCAGATGAGGTCTCTTCCAAGACGTCGTCGAGGTCGTGCGGCCAAAAGCTAGCGTCAAAGCATTCCGTTTCGCTCCATTAGTGGCCTTTATTGACTAAATTGTAACATGACGACCTATGTGATTTCGGCAGAACTTTTGAACCCTTAAGTTGAGCGAGTGGCTGACGTTCCCACTTCACTCGATCTATGTGAATCCACCTTTCAGGGAGGTCTCCCCCAAGTCTCTGGACGGTTGTGGGTCCGAGCGGCGACCCGTCAAAGCATTCGTTTCGCTCCAGTAGTAGGCCTTTATTGACTAAATGTAACATTACGACCTGTGATTCGGCATAACTTTGAACCCTAAGTTTGAGCGAGTGGCTGACATTCGACACACTCGATCGTTGTGAATCCAACTTTCAGATGAGGATCTCTTCCAAGCCTCTCGGAGGTCGTGCGGCCAAAGGCTAGCGTCAAAGCATTCCGTTTGGCTCCAGTAGTAGGCCTTTATTGACTAAATTGTAACATGACAACCTATGTAATTTCGGCAGAACTTTGAACCCTTAATTTGAACTAATGGTTGACGTTCGCCACACTCGATCATTGTGAATCCACCTTTCAGGGAGTCTACCCCAAGTCTCTGGACGGTTTGTGGGGCCGAGCGGGCGACCGTCAAAGCATTCCGTTACGCTCTCCAGTAGTAGGCCCTTTATTGAATAATTTGTAACATTACGACCTATGTGATTTCGGCATAACTTTTGAAACCCTTACGTTTTGAGCGAGTGGGCTGACATTCGACACACATCGATCGTTGTGAATCCACCTTTCAGATGAGGGTCTCTTCCAAGACTCTCGGAGGTCGTGCGGCCAAAAGCCTAGCGTCAAAGCATTCCGTTTCGCTCCAGTAGTAGGCCTTTATTGACTAAATGGTAACAGTCGACTCTGTGATTCGAGCCAGTACCTAGTCTTTTGAACCCTTAAGTTTGGAGCTAGTCGGGCTGACGTTCGACTCACTCGGATCTTTAGCTGAATCACCTTTCAGGGGAGGTCGTCCCCAAGTCTCATGGACGGTTGTGGG
>NW_026903716.1:0-2121 GCF_024500385.1 Phyllopteryx taeniolatus
TTCTCTTCAGTGTGCAATTGGAGCAGATGCTACTGCATGAGTGGCCAGTATTGGTCAACAACAGATATGCAAATAGTGCAGCGTGGCGAGACTACTACAATGAGTGCACGAGTCATAATATAATTGTCTTCTTCCAGCTCCTTCCCCAGGCAAGTGCTATCGACAATGCAAACAAAAACTAGCAGACAATCCAACACTTTCGTCCCGCTTACCGTTAACTTCTTAAACAGATCACTTACAATTGCATTGTAACATGCTGCCAATTTGTCTTGAGATTGTTGTCCCATCTCTGTCGGGCCAATTATACATTATTCGTGCATTCACTGTAGTAGTCTCGCCACTCTGCACCAATTTGCATATCTGTTGTTGACCAATACTGGCCACTCATGTGGTTGAGAAGTATCTGCACCATTTGCACAATGGACACTGTTCCACATTATCGCACTACGATTCGCTTTATACTGCTTAAATTTCTCGAAGTCTCTTCACGTTTTGCAAAATTGTCACTGTACCAGATTATTGCTCGATCAGTCATTTCAAATTGCTCTAAATTGCTAGAGGACTGTGCATCATTTGCACAATTGTCAAAAAATAAAAATAACACAAAATTTGCATTGACATGACCACATTACCGCTAACCTTTCATTGCTCAGTGATTCTCTGTACTTTGGTCTCATGTGATTATGTCTCCAAAGTATTTTCTGTCAAATGGCTATCCGTTATCGCACGAGAGGGGCTCCAAGTACCGGAGACAAATTCCTTGTATGTTTCTGACATACTCGGCAAATATAGATTCTGATTTTTATTCTGCTGATTCTGATTGAATTTATCTAATCTACTCCTTCTAATACTGCCATTCACTCGACTGTAATGTATTCCTCGGAAGTGGTTCGGGTTCATAAACCGTGGCTTTGAGGTCCACACAATAATGTGCAATAATTACGTATCATTTAAAGATCCATACCTTCGTATCCTTAGCCTCGAGCTAATTAAAAGCACTGATGTGATAAAATCGTGACGTATCACGTGATACTAATATATATATATATATATATATATATATGTAGATATATGTGTGTATAGATTATTTTTTATTTTTTACTGTCGGAAAAGGAGATACGGGATTTTTAAAAAAGGTACGTGAAGATTCTGTCTCCTAATAAGAGATGGTAAGTCATAAGAGAGAGAATGACTGCATTATAATTTAGGTCAACCACCGATAAGAAAACGATTCCACGAGAATCTAAAGTGAAAAAGCTTACAGCACCTGGTATTCCAGGCGGTCTCCCATCCAAGTACTAACCAGGCCCACCCCTGCTTAGCTTCCGAGATCAGACGAGATCAGGGCGCTCTCAGGGTAGTATGGCCGTAAGCCACATGGTTACCTGAAAAAGCAACATTTTATATTTAAAAAATATCAAATTTCGCTTAAAAATATCGAGCGGATCGCGTCATTTTTTATTCTCCAATTGTTGGCTGGTCTATTTTGGAGTTTTTTGTGTGGATGATGCAAACTCATTCTCAACACTACAAATGTGTGATCAGATCATAGATTTTGAAAAGTTAACACACGAGAGAATTTGAGAACTTGCACGCTGCCAAAACTCAGACAAGAGCATGCAAAATCCTCTTGGACCCTCCACATCCTGGTCACCAACTCTTCAGAAACAGAGTCATCTTTATTTGCCATGTATGTCCAAAAAACACAAGGAATTTGGTAGTTGGAGCCACTCTCGTACGACAACAGACAGTCAATTGACAGAGAACACTTTTGAGACATAAAGACGTTGACAAAAAACAGTCACTGAGCAATTAAGGGTTGCTAGTTATCTGGTAATGCCGGTTCATTTTTTTTTGACAATTGTGCAAAAAGATGCAGAGTCCTCTAGCATTTAGAGCAGTTCGAAAGACTAATATTGCAATAGTCCGGTGCAATGACCATTGTGCAAAGGGCGCCGAGACTTCAAGCGAGTAGTGCGATAATCTGGGACGTTTATTGTGCAAATGTAGATTCTCTTCAGTGTGCAATTGGAGCAGATGCTACTAGCATGAGTGGCCAGTATTGGTCAACAACAGATATGCAAATAGTGCAGCGTGGCGAGACTACTACAATGAGTGCAC
>NW_026903717.1:0-2109 GCF_024500385.1 Phyllopteryx taeniolatus
TCAGGTGATACTCTTATTTATTTTAGTGAATACATGCTACAGTTTTAGAAACGTTTAGCTGTAGACCGAACTCCTGCAACCAAGTTGTGATACAGGACATTGTTTAGTGAGTTTCTCAGCAACAGATCTTTGGACGCAGACCATGACAAAGAAAACCCGAGTCGTCTGCATTACATTACGCACTCTGCTTCAGAACAAACAGTGGGCAAATCGTTGATATAAAGACTAATAAAAGGGGGCCTCATATTGATCCCTGAGGACTCCCGAGGTTAGCATACGACGACTCTGATCTGCAGTTGTTTACAGATACCGATTGTGTTCGGTAATGCAGATATGATTCAATCCCAGTTCACAGCAGAAGTTAAATTTTGAGAGCTTGGTAAGAAGAACAGAGTGATTTACTGTATCGAAAGCTTTCCTGAGGTCTAAGAACACCGCCCCCTACAACTCCCCCTTTGTCGAGAGAAGATTTTATTTTGTCAATGAAGAGGCATGTAGCCATTTCAGTGGAATGCTTGGATCTGAAACCAAACTGCATGGCGTGGAGAGAGGGGGAGATGCTGTTTAAATAATGGACAATCTGCTCTAACACCCATTTTTCTGCAACTTTGGAAATGGCCGGAAGAATGCTTATAGGTCGGTAGTTATTCAGAGAAGTTGAGTCACCGGATTTAAAGACAGGGGTAACAATAGCAGATTTCCAGGCCTTTGGAAAGTGACCAGATGCAATTGAAAGATTAATGATTTGCCTTAGATGGTTTGAGTGAATGAATTAAATCGAGAACTTTGGTCTCAGTAATATTTGTAATAGTAAAGAACTGCGTTGCAGACAATGCAGGGTATTCCTTCCTTTGTTTTACTGCAAACTTAGAAGAGATTTCTGACACCGATTCAATGAAGTAGTTGTTAAAAGCATCAGCCATCACTTGAGGTTTTGTGAACAAGCTTGGATCAGCAGTCTACTTCAATATCATCTGTCACATTCGGGAGTAAGACAGGTTTGTCGTGAGGCTGTCGGTCATAACGGGGCAGTTCAAACAAACCGTGTGGGCAGAACAGGCTGAATGTTTGCGATGTTAGGGCAGTGCCATCTGTAATTTCTATTAATGTGTAAATAAAAACAATGCGGGGTTAGGGGTCTTTCTCGTAGCAAAAGAGATTATTTAAATGAAGAGAAAATGTGGGAAATTAAGAAAATACATGAGGAGAAGAAAAGATTGTGCTACTGGGAAAAAAACAACTCCACGAAATAAAAATAAAAAAAGTAACATGGAAAGAATTTCCACAAATGTTTTTCTTTAAGTCTTAAAGGGACACCGGTAGTAATTAATTAGTTCAGCTGGCCAAAGCCCGTAAGAGCTGACAAATAGACCACCATATTGATTTATTTTACTTTTACAGCAACATTTTCGACATACAGTTCGCATCCATTTTGCACCATCCACCGGAAAGGACATGATTTGTGTTGACTCCTGCATGGCAGACGAGAAGTTCGTTCAACATCCAAGAGGGTACAGAGAGTGATAATGCCATACTGCATACCAAAATACTGCAAGATTTCGACCAGAAACAACCCATGGGGTGCACACATATTGTTCCATGACATGTCTCGCTAATTGCTGTTGAGCTCCTGGGACAATCAAGCCTGTGTGTGTACCAAGTAGTGAGGATATTACCGGTGAGGGTGGGGATATTCGTCGCGGATCTATTATTACACTTCACGAACTGGCCGTGCTAATTATCTTGGAGTAATGGAATACGTATATATATTTCACACCACGCACCCACCCGGCCGCACCCGCGACCACAATCACACCTCTGACCTCTGCGTTAACCATCCATGAACAGGATGTGAGACGCATCTTCAAACAACAAAAGATTAACAAAGCGGCAGGCCCGGACCATGTGTCCCCATCCTGCCTCAAAGTCTGCGCGGACCAGCTCGCTCCAGTCTTCACTCAGATCTTCAACAGATCTCTGGAAATGTGCGAAGTTCCATCCTGTTTCAAACGCTCCACCATCATTCCAGTCCCCAAGAAACCTGCAATCTCGGGTCTGAATGACTACAGGCCTGTCGCTTTGACATCTGTGGTCATGAAATCCTTTGAA
>NW_026903718.1:0-2106 GCF_024500385.1 Phyllopteryx taeniolatus
ATGTTACAATCTAGACAATAAATGCCTACTACTGGAGCGAAACTGAATGTTTTGAGACGGTCGCCGCTCGGCCCACACGTCCAGAGACTCGGGGTGGCCTCCCCTGAAAGCTGGATTCCCACCGACGTTGCTTCAAATCTTAGCCCACTAGTTTGAAATTACGCACCCTAAAAGTCGCACCAATTCAGAGAGGTCCTTATGTACAATTTCGACAATAAAGGCTACTCACTGGAGCGAACTGATGTTTTGACGGCGCCGCTCGGGCCCCACAACCGTCCAGAGACTCGGGGGTGGCTCCATGAAAGCTGGATTCCCACCGATCTTTCTTTCAAATTTAGCACTATTTCGAAATTAAGCACCCTAAAGTCGCGCCAAATTCACAGGGTCCTCATGTTAGAATTTAGGCAATAAAGGCCTACTACTGAGCGAAACTGGATTGCTTTGACGCTCGCCGCTCGGCCCCACAACCGTCCAGAGACTCGGGGGTGGCCTCCGCTGAAAGGTGGATTCACACCGATCGAGTGTGTCGAATGTCTAGCCCCACTGGCTCAAACTTAAGCACTCAAAAGTCTGCCAAAATCACAAGGTCGTACATGTGACAATTTAGTCAATAAAGGCCTACTACTTGAGCGAAACGGAATGCTTTGACGCTCGCCGCTCGGCCCCACAACCGTCCAGAGACTCGGGGTAGGCCTCCCCTGAAGCTGATTCCCACCGATTGTTTCTTTCAATCTTAGCCCACGAGTTCAAATTAAGCACCCTAAAAGTCTCGCCAAATCACAGAGGTCCTCATGTTACAATTTAGGCAATAAAGGCCTACTACTGGAGCGAAATTGAATGTTTAGACGGTCGCCGCTCGGCCCCACAAACAGTCCAGAGACTCGGTGGCCTCCCCTGAAAGCTGGATTCCCACTATCGATTTTTTTTCAAATCTTAGCCACTAGTTCGAAATTAAGCACTCCTAAAGTCGCCAAATTCACAGAGGTCCGTCATGTTACAATTAGACAATAAAGGCCTACTACTGGAGTCGAAACTGAATGTTTGACGGGTCGCCGCTCGGCCCCACAACCGTCCAGAGACTCGGGGTGGCCTCCCTGAAAGCTGATTCCCACCGATTGTTTCTTTCAAATCTTAGCCCACGAGTTCAAATTAAGCACCCTAAAAGTCTCGCCAAATTCACAGAGGTCCTCATGTTACAATTTTAGGCAATAAAGGCCTACTACTGGAGCGAAATTGAATGTTTAGACGGTCGCCCGCTCGGCCCCAAAACCGTCCAGAGACTCGGGTAGGCCTCCCTGAAAGCTGGATTCCCACCAATCGTTTGTTTTCAAATCTTAGCCCACTAGTTTGAAATTACGCACCCTAAAAGTCGCACCAAATTCAGAGAGGTCCTTATGTTACAATTTAGACAATAAAGGCCTACTACTGGAGTGAACTGATAGTTTAGACGGTCGCCGCTCGCCCCACAACCGTCCAGAGACTCGGGGTGGCCTCCCTGAAAGCTGGATTCCCACCGATTGTTTCTTTCAAATCTTAGCCCACGAGTTCAAATTAAGCACCCTAAAGTCCACGCCAAATTCACAGAGGTCCTCATGTTACATTTAGGCAATAAAGGCCTACTACTGGAGCGAAATTGAATGTTTAGACGGTCGCCGCTCGCCCGCCAAAACCGTCCAGAGACTCGGGGTAGGCCTCCCCTGAAAGCTGGATTCCCACCAATCGTTTGTTTCAAATCTTAGCCCACTAGTTTGAAATTACGCACCCTAAAGTCGCGCCAAATTCACAGAGGTCCTCATGTTACAATTTAGCAATAAAGGCCTACTACTGGAGTGAAACTGATGTTTTGACGGTCGCCGCTCGGCCCCACAACCGTCCAGAGACTAGGGTGTGGCCTCCCATGAAAGCTGGATTCCCACCGATCGTTTGTTTCAAATCTTAGCCCACTAGTTTGAAACTAAGCACCCTAAAAGTGGCGCCAAATTCACAGGGTTCCTCATGTTTACAATTTAGACAATAAAGGCCTACTACTGGAGCGAAATTGAATGTTTAGACGGTCGCCGCTCGGCCCCAAAACCGTCCAGAGACTCGGGGGTGGCCTCCGCTGAA
>NW_026903719.1:0-2094 GCF_024500385.1 Phyllopteryx taeniolatus
CAAAAAAAATGAACCGGCATTACGATAGCTAGCAACCCTAAATTGCTCAGTGACTGTTTTTTGTCAACGTCTTTATGTCTCAAAAGTGTTCTCTGTCAATTGACTGTCTGTTGTCGTACGAGAGTGGCTCCAACTACCAAATTCCTTGTGTGTTTTTTGGACATACATGGCAAATAAAGATGACTCTGTTTCTGAAGAGTTGGTGACCAGGATGTGGAGGGTCCAAGAGGATTTTGCATGCTCTTGTCTGAGTTTTGGCAGCGTGCAAGTTCTCAAATTCTCTCGTGTGTTAACTTTTCAAAATCTATGATCTGATCACATATTTGTAGTGTTGAGAATGAGTTTGCATCATCCACACAAAAAACTCCAAAATAGACCAGCCAACAATTGGAGAATAAAAAATGACGCGATCCGCTCGATATTTTTAAGCGAAATTTGATATTTTTTAAATATAAAATGTTGCTTTTCAGGTAACCATGTGGCTTACGGCCATACTACCCTGAGAACGCCCGATCTCGTCGATCTCGGAAGCTAAGCAGGGGCGGGCCTGGTTAGTACTTGGATGGGAGACCGCCTGGGAATACCAGGTGCTGTAAGCTTTTTCACTTTAGATTCTCGTGGAATCGTTTTCTTATCGGTGGTTGACCTAAATTATAATGCAGTCATTCTCTCTCTTATGACTTACCATCTCTTTATTAGGAGACAGAATCTTCCACGTACCTTTTTTAAACATCCAGTTCTGCTTTTTCCGTACACGTAAAAAAAGAAAAATCTATACACAATATCTACATATATATATCTATGTAGATATATATATATATATTAGTATCACGTGATAACGTCACGATTTTATCACATCAGTGCTTTTAATTCGCTCGAGGCTAAGGAATACGAAGGTATGGATCTTTTAAATGATACGTAATTATTGGCACATTATTGTGTGGACCTCAAAGCCATCGGTTTATGAACCCGAACCACTTCCGAGGAATACATTACAGTCGAGTGAATGGCAGTATTAGAAGGAGTAGATTAGATAAATTCAATCAGAATCAGCAGAATAAAAATCAGAATCTATATTTGCCGAGTATGTCAGAAACATACAAGGAATTTGTCTCCGGTACTTGGAGCCCCTCTCGTGCGATAACGGATAGCCATTTGACAGAAAATACTTTGGAGACATAATCACATGAGACCAAAGTACAGAGAATCACTGAGCAATGAAAGGTTAGCGGTAATGTGGTCATGTCAATGCAAATTTTGTGTTATTTTTTATTTTTTGACAATTGTGCAAATGATGCAGAGTCCTCTAGCAATTTAGAGCAATTTGAAATGACTGATCGAGCAATAATCTGGTACAGTGACAATTTTGCAAAACGTGAAGAGACTTCGAGAAATTTAAGCAGTATAAAGCGAATCGTAGTGCGATAATCTGGAACAGTGTCCATTGTGCAAATGGTGCAGATACTTCTCAACCACATGAGTGGCCAGTATTGGTCAACAACAGATATGCAAATTGTGCAGAGTGGCGAGACTACTACAGTGAATGCACGAATAATGTATAATTGGCCCGACAGAGATGGGACAACAATCTCAAGACAAATTGGCAGCATGTTACAATGCAATTGTAAGTGAACTGTTTAAGAAGTTAACGGTAAGCGGGACGAAAGTGTTGGAATGTCTGCTAGTTTTTGTTTGCATTGTTCGATAGCACTTGCCTGGGGGAAGGAGCTGGAAGAAGACAATTATATATGACTCGTGCACTCATTGTAGTAGTCTCGCCACGCTGCACTATTTGCATATCTGTTGTTGACCAATACTGGCCACTCATGCTAGTAGCATCTGCTCCAATTGCACACTGAAGAGAATCTACATTTGCACAATAAACGTTGTCCCAGATAATCGCACTACTCGCTTGAAGTCTCGGCGCCCTTTGCACAATGGTCATTGCACCGGACTATTGCAATATTAGTCTTTCGAACTGCTCTAATGCTAGAGGACTCTGCATCTTTTGCACAATTGTCCAAAAAAAATGAACCGGCATTACGATAGCTAGCAACCCTAAATTGCTCAGTGACTGTTTTTTGTCAACGTCTT
>NW_026903720.1:0-2085 GCF_024500385.1 Phyllopteryx taeniolatus
AAAAAACACACAAGGAATTTGTCTCCGGTAGTTGGAGCCGCTCTAGTAATGCAGCCCTATGGGGGGCACAAGTCAGTGCAAACTGTAGGCCGGTCCGAAGCCCGGATAAATGCAGAGGGTTGCGTCAGGAAGGGCATCCGGCTTAAAACCTTGCCAAACAAATATGAGCGTTCATCCAAAGAATTCCATACCGGATCGGTCGTGGCCCGGGTTAACAACGTCCGCCACCGGCGCCGTCAACCTGCAGGGCGCCGTTGGAAATTCAGCTACTGTGGGTCGAAGTCAAGAAGAGGTGGAAAGCGGGTTCTTCGGCAGAAAGAGAAGAGGAAAACACAGAGCCTAGAACTGAATGTGGGGACTTTGAATGTTGGGACTATGACAGGAAAATCTCGGGAGTTGGTTGACTTGATGATTCGGAGAAAGGTTGATATATTGTGTGTCCAGGAGACCAGGTGGAAAGGCAGTAAGGCTAGAAGTTTAGGGGCAGGGTTTAAATTATTTTACCATGGTGTAGATGGGAAGAGAAATGGAGTCGGGGTTATTTTAAAAGAAGAGTTGGCTAAGAATGTCTTGGAGGTGAAAAGAGTATCAGATCGAGTGATGAGGCTGAAATTTGAAATTGAGGGTGTTATGTGTAATGTGATTAGTGGCTATGCCCCACAGGTAGGATGTGACCTAGAGGTGAAAGAGAAATTCTGGAAGGAGCTAGATGATGTAGTTCTGAGCATCCCAGACAGAGAGAGAGTCGTAATTGGTGCAGATTGTAATGGACATGTTGGTGAAGGTAATAAGGGTGATGAAGAAGTGATGGGTAAGTACGGTATCCAGGAAAGGAACTTGGAGGGACAGATGGTGGTAGACTTTGCAACAAGGATGCAAATGGCTGTAGTGAACACTTTTTTCCAGAAGAGGCACGAACATAGGGTGACCTACAAGAGCGGAGGTAGAAGCACACAGGTGGATTACATCTTGTGCAGACGATGTAATCTGAAGGAGGTTACCAACTGTAAGGTAGTGGTAGGGGAGAGTGTGGCTAGACAGCATAGGATGGTGGTGTGTAAGATGACTCTGGTGGTGGGGAGGAAAATTAGGAAGACAAAGGCAGAGAAGAGAACCATGTGGTGGAAGCTGAGACAGGACGAGTGTTGTGCAGCTTTTCGGGAAGAGGTGATACAGGCTCTCGGTGGACGGGAAGAGCTTCCAGAAGACTGGACCACTGCAGCCAAGGTGATCAGAGAAGCAGGCAGGAGAGTACTTGGTGTATCTTCTGGCAGGAAAGGAGAGAAGGAGACTTGGTGGTGGAACCTCACAGTGCAGGAAATCATACAAGGAAAACGGTTAGCTAAGAAGAAGTGGGACACTGAGAGGACCGAGGAGAGGCGAAAGGAATACATTGAGATGCGACACAGGGCAAAGGTAGAGGTGGCAAAGGCAAAACAAGAGGCATATGATGACATGTATGGCAGGTTGGACACTAAAGAAGGAGAAAAGGATCTATACAGGCTGGCCAGACAGAGGGATAGAGATGGGAAGGATGTGCAGCAGGTTAGGGTGATTAAGGATAGAGATGGAAATATGTTGACTGGTGCCAGCAGTGTGCTAGGTAGATGGAAAGAATACTTCGAGGAGTTGATGAATGAGGAAAATGATAGAGAAGGGCGAGTAGAAGAGGCAAGTGTGGTGGACCAGGAAGTGGCAATGATTAGTAAGGGGGAAGTTAGAAAGGCATTAAAGAGAATGAAAAATGGAAAGGCAGTTGGTCCTGATGACATTCCTGTGGAACTATGGAAGCATCTAGGAGAGGTGGCTGTGGAGTTTTTGACCAGCTTGTTCAATAGAATTCTAGTGCGTGAGAAGATGCCTGAGGAATGGAGGAAAAGTGTACTGGTGCCCATTTTAAGAACAAAGGTGATGTGCAGAGCTGTGGCAACTATAGAGGAATAAAGTTGATGAGCCACACAATGAAGTTATGGGAAAGAGTAGTGGAGGCTAGACTCAGGACAGAAGTGAGTATTTGCGAGCAACAGTATGGTTTCATGCCTAGAAAGAGTACCACAGATGCATTATTTGCCTTGAGGATGTTGA
>NW_026903721.1:0-2079 GCF_024500385.1 Phyllopteryx taeniolatus
GTGGGCTAAGATTTGAAAAAACAATCGGTGGGAATCCAGCTTTCAGGGAGGCCTACCCCGAGTCTCTGGACGGTTGTGGGGCCGAGCGGCGCGCGTCCAAAGCACTCCGTTTCGCTCAGTAGTAGGCCTTTATTGACTAAATTGTCACATGACGACCTTTGTGATTTTGGCAGGACTTTTGAGTGCTTAAGTTTGAGCCAGTGGGCTGACATTCGACACACTCGATAGGTGTGAATCCACCTTTCAGCGGAGGCCACCCCCGAGTCTCTGGACGGTTGTGGGGCCGAGCGGCGAGCGTCAAAGCAATCCATTTCACTCAAGTAGTAGGCCTTTATTGCCTAAATTGTAACATGAGGACCCTCTGTGAATTTGGCGTGACTTTTAGGGTGCTTAATTTCGAAACTAGTGGGCTAAGATTTGAAAGCAAACGATCGGTGGGAATCCAGCTTTCAGGGGAGGCCACCCCCGAGTCTCTGGACGGTTGTGGGGCCGAGCGGCGCCCGTCCAAACATTAAGTTTCGCTCCAGGAGTAGGCCTTTATTGCCTAAATTGTAACATGAGGACCTCTGTGAATTTGGCGCGACTTTTAGGGTGCTTAATTTCAAACTAGTGGGCTAAGATTTGAAACAAACGATCGGTGGGAATCCAGCTTTCAGGGGAGGCCACCCCGAGTCTCTGGACGGTTGTGGGGCCGAGCGGCGACCGTCAAAACATTCAATTTCGCTCCAGTAGTAGGCCTTTATTGCCTAAATTGTAACATGAGGACCTCTGTGAATTTGGCGTGACGTTTATGGTGCTTAATTTCGAACTAGTGGGCTAAGATTTGAAAGAAACGATCGGTGGGAATCCAGCTTTCAGGGGAGGCCTACCCCGAGTCTCTGGACGGTTTTGGGGCCGAGCGGCGACCGTCTAAACATTCAATTTCGCTCCAGTAGTAGGCCTTTATTGCCTAAATTGTAACATGAGGACCTCTGTGAATTTGGTGAGACTTTTAGGGTGCTTAATTTTGAACTCGTGGGCTAAGATTTGAAAGAAACAATCGGTGGAATCCAGCTTTCAGGGGAGGCCACCCCGAGTCTCTGGACGGTTGTGGAGCCGAGCGGCGCCCGTCCAAACATTAAGTTTCGCTCCAGGAGTAGGCCTTTATTGCTAAATTGTCACATGACGACCTTTGTGATTTTGGCAGGACTTATGAGTGCTTAAGTTTGAGCCAGTGGGCTGACGTTCGACACACTCGATAGGTGTGAATCCACCTTTCAGCGGAGGCAACCCCCGAGTCTCTGGACGATTGTGGGGCCGAGCGGCGCCCGTCAAACATTAAGTTTCGCTCCAGGAGTAGGCCTTTATTGCCTAAATTGTAACATGAGGACCCTGTGAATTTGGCGCCACTTTTAGGGTGCTTAGTTTCAAACTAGTGGGCTAAGATTTGAAAGAACGATCGGTGGGAATCCAGCTTTCAGGGGAGGCCACTCCCGATTCTCTGGACGGTTGTGGGGCCGAGCGGCGATCGTCTAAACATTCAATTTCGCTCCAGTAGTAGGCCTTTATTGCCTAAATTGTAACATGAGGACCCCTGTGAATTTGGCGGCACTTTTTAGGGTGCTTAATTTCAAACTAGTGGGCTAAGATTTGAAACAAACGATCGATGGGAATCCAGCTTTCATGGGAGGCCACCTCCGAGTCTCTGGACGGTTGTGGGGCCGAGCGGCGACCGTCAAAATATTCAGTTTCACTCCAGTAGTAGGCCTTTATTGTCTAAATTGTAACATAAGGACCTCTCTGAATTTGGTGCGACTTTTAGGGTGCGTAATTTCAAACTAGTTGGCTAAGATTTGAAAAAAAACGATTTGTGGGAATCCAGCTTTCAGGGGAGGCCTACCCCGAGTCTCTGGATGATTTTGGGGCCGAGCGGCGACCGTCTAAGCATTCAATTTCGCTCCAGTAGTAGGCCTTTATTGCCTAAATTGTAACATGAGGACCTCTGTGAATTTGGCGAGACTTTTAGGGTGCTTAATTTTGAACTCGTGGGCTAAGATTTGAAAGAAACAATCGGTGGGAATCCAGCTTTCAGGGGAGGCC
>NW_026903722.1:0-2052 GCF_024500385.1 Phyllopteryx taeniolatus
CGGCAGAACATTGAACCTACGTTGAGCTAGTGGGTCTCGCTTTGTACACACGATCGTTGTGAACTCACCTTTCAGATGAGGTCTCTTCCAAGCCTCTCGGACATTCATGCGGCCTTCCCGAGCGGCGACGTCAAAGCATTCAGTTCGCTCCAGTAGTAGGCTGTTTATTGACTAAATTTAATCATGACACCGGAAACAAACAAACAACCAAACAACCTTCTGTGGTGATTTCGGCAGAACTTTGAAAACCTTAAGTTTGAGCTAGTGGGCTGACGTTCGACACACTCGATCGTTGTAAGATCCACCTTTCAGGAGTTCTCTTCAAAGGCCATTCGGAGGTCGTAGCAGGCGAAAGGCAAGCGTCAAAGCATTCAGTTTCGTCTCCAGTAGTGGGCCTTGTTTGACTAATTTGTAACATGACTTCTCTATGTGATTTCGGCAGCCAGATCTTTTGAACCCTTGAGTTTGAGCGTAGTAGGCTGACATTCAACACACTCGATATGTTAGTGAATCCACCTTTCTTCAGATGAGGTCTCTTCCAAAGCCTCTCAGAGGTCGTTGCGGTCAGTCCGACACGACGTCGAAGCATTCCGTTCGCTCCAGTAGTAGGCGCTTATATAGACTAAATTTTAACATGACGACCTTGTGATTTCGGCAGAACTTTTGAACCCTTAAGTTGAGCTAGTGGGCTGACGTTCAACACACTCGATCGTTGTAAATCCACCTTTCAGGGAGTTGTCTTCCAACCTTCGGAGGTCGTGCGGCCGAAAGGCGAGCGTCAAAGCATTCAGTTTCGCTCCAGTAGTAGCCTTTATTGATAAATTGTAACATGACGACCTATGTGATTTCGGCAGAACTTTTGAACCCTTAAGTTTGAGCTAGTAGGCTGACATTCGACAGACTCGATCGTTGTGAATCCAACTTTCAGATGAGGTCTCTTCCAAGCCTCTCGGAGGTTGTGCGGTCGAACCACGAGCGTCGAAGCATTCCGTTTCGCTCCAATAGTCGGCGTTTATTGAAATTGTAACATGACGACCTATGTGATTTCGGCAGAACTTTTGAACCCTTAAGTTTGAGCTAGTAGGCTGACATTCAACACACTCGATTGTTGTGAATCCACCTTTCAGATGAGGTCTCTTCCAAGCCTCTCGGAGGTCGTGCGGCCGAACCACGACCGTCGAAGGATTCCCTTTTCGCTCCAGTAGTAAGCGTTTATTGACTAAATTTTAACATGACGACCTTTGTGATTTCGGCAGAACTTTTGAACCCTTAAGTTTGAGCAAGTGGGCTGACGTTCGACACACTCGATCGTTGTGAATCCACCTTTGAGGGAGTTCTCTTCAAAGCCTCTCGGAGGTCGTGCGGCCGAAAGGCGAGCGAGTCAAAGCATTCAGTTTCGCTCCAGTAGTAGGCCTTTGTTGAATAAATTGTAACATGACGACCTATGTGATTTCGGCAGAACTTTTGAACCCTTAAATTTGAGCTAGTGGGCTAACGTTCGACACAGTCGATCGTTGTGAATCCACCTTTCAGATTAGGTCTCTTTCAAGCCTTCCGGACTTCGTGCGGCCGAAACACGAGCGTCGAAGCATTCCGTTTCAATCGAGTAGTAGGCGTTTATTGACTAAATTTTAACATGACGACCTTTGTGATTTCGACAGAACTTTTGAACCCTAAATTTTGAGCTAGTGGGCTGACGTTCGACACACTCGATCGTTGTGAATCCACCTTTCAGGGGAGTTCTCTTCAAAGCCTCTCGGAGGTCGTGCGGCCGAAAGGCGAGCGTCAAAGCATTCAGTTTCGCTCCAGTAGAAGGCCCTTTATTGAATAAATTGTAACATGACAACCAATGTGATTTCGGCAGAACTTTTGAACCCTTAAGTTTGAGCTAGTAGGCTGACATTCGACCAGACTCGATCGTTGTGAATCCAACTTTCAGATGAGGTCTCATCCAAGCCTCTCGGAGGTTGTGCGGTCGGAACCACGAGCGTCGAAGCATTCCGTTTCGCTCCAATAATCGGCGTTTATTGACTAAATTTTAACATGACACCT
>NW_026903723.1:0-90430 GCF_024500385.1 Phyllopteryx taeniolatus
GCCCACTAGCTCAAACTTAAGGGTTCAAAAGTTCTGCCGAAATCACATAGGTCGTCATGTTACAATTTAGTCAATAAAGGCCTACTCCTGGAGCGAAACTGAATGCAATTACGGTCGCCGCTCGGCCGCACGAAGTCCAAGAGGCTTGGAAGAGACCTCATCTGAAAGTTGGATTCACAACGATCGAGTGTGTCGAACGTCAGCCCACTAGCTCAAATTTGAGGGTTCAAAAGTTCTGCCGAAATCACATAGGTCGTCATGTTACAATTTAGTCAATAAAGTCCTACTACTGGAGCGAAACTGAATGCTTTGACGGTCGCCTCTCGGCCGCACGAAGTCCGAGAGGCTTGGAAGAGACCTCATCGGAAAGGTGGATTCACAACGATCGAGTGTGTCGAACGTCAGCCCACTAGCTCTAACTTAAGGGTTCAAAAGTTCTGCCGAAATCACATAGGTCGTCATGTTACAATTTAGTCAATAAAGGCCTACTACTGGAGCGAAACGGAATGCTTCGACGCTTGTTTTTCGGCCGCACGACCTCTGAGTGTGTTGAACATCAGCCCACTAGCTCAAAATTAAGGGTTCAAAAGTTCTCCCGAAAAGTTCGGCCGCACGAAGTCCGAGAGGCTTGGAAGAGACCTCATCTGAAATGAGATTCACAACGATCGAGTGTGTCGAACGTCAGCCCACTAGCTCAAACTTCAGGGTTCAAAAGTTCTGCCGAAATCACATAGGTCTTCATGTTACAATTTAGTCAATAAAGGCCTACGACTGGCGCAAAATTTAATGCTTTGACGGTCGCTGGTCGGACGCACAAAGTCAGAGAGGCTTGGAAGAGACCTCATCTGAAAGGTGGATTCACAACAATCGAGTGTGTTGAACATCAGCCCACTAGCTCAAAATTAAGGGTTCAAAATTTCTCCCGAAATCACATCGGTCGTCATTTTACAATTTAGTCAATAAAGGCCTACTACTGGAGCGAAACGGAATGCTTCGACGCTCATGTTTCGGCCGCCTGACCTCCGAGAGGCATGGAAGAGACCTCATCGGAAAGGTGGATTCACAACGATCGAGTGTGTCGAATGTCAGCCTACTAGCTCAAACTTAAGTGTTCAAAAGTTCTGCCGAAGTCACATAGGTCGTCATTTTACAATTTAGTCAATAAAGGCCTACTACTGGAGCGAAACGGACTGCTTCGACGCTCGTGTTTCAGCCGCATGACATCCGAGAGGCTTAGAAGAGACCTCATCTGAAAGGTGGATTCACAACGATCGAGTGTGTCGAACGTCAGCCCACTAGCTCAAACTTTAGGGTTCAAAAGTTCTGCCGAAATCACATAGGTCGTCATGTTACAATTTAGTCAATAAAGGCCTACTCCTGGAGCGAAACTGAATGCAATTACGGTCGCCGCTCGGCCGCACGAAGTCCAAGAGGCTTGGAAGAGACCTCATCTGAAAGTTGGATTCACAACGATCGAGTGTGTCGAACGTCAGCCCACTAGCTCAAATTTGAGGGTTCAAATGTTCTGCCGAAATCACATACATCGTCATGTTACAATTTAGTCAATAAAGGCCTACTACTGGAGCGAAATGGAATGCTTCGACGCTCGTGTTTCGGCCGCACGACCTCCGAGAGGCTTGGAAGAGACCTCATCTGAAAGGTGGATTCACAACGATCAAGTGTGCCGAACATCAGCCCACTACCTCAAACGTAAGGGTTCAAAAGTTCTGCCGAAATCACATTGGTCGTCATGTTACAATTTAGTCAATAAAGGACTACTCCTGGAGCGAAACGGAATGCTTTGAAGTTCGCCTCTCGGCCGCACGAAGTCCGAGAGGCTTGGAAGAGACCTCATCTGAAATGTGGATTCACAACGATCGAGTGTGTCAAATGTCAATCTACTAGCTCAAATCACATCGGTCGTCATGTTACAATTTAGTCAATAAAATCCTACAAATGGAGCGAAACTGAATGCTTTGACGGTCGCCTCTCGGCCGCACGAAGTCTGAGAGGCTTGGAAGAGACCTCATCTGAAAGGTGGATTCACAACGATCGAGTGTGTCGAACGTCAGCCCACTAGCTCAAACTTAAGGGTTCAAAAGTTCTGCCGAAATCACATTGGTCGTCATGTTACAATTTAGTCAATAAAGGGCTACTCCTGGAGCGAAACTGAATGCTTTGAAGGTCGCCGCTCGGCCGCACGAAGTCTGAGAGGCTTGGAAGAGACCTCATCTGAAAGGTGGATTCACAACGATCGAGTGTGTCAAATGTCAATCTACTAGCTTGTTAAATATATTATAGAAGTTATCATTTATTTGCTTAGCTTGCATTAGTATGATGGACAATTTTAGATGTTTCGCCTTCAAAAAGAAGACTCAGCATCATCCATGGAAGGACGCTTGGACCAAGGACGTGATCGGATGTGGTCGGGTCGTGACAGGTGTTGATCCAATATTATGTGTTGTGTCTTATTGCTTAAAATACTATGTCTGGGAAAAAACCCTCTTATTATCAAATATTTTGTGTTGTGTCTTATTGCTTAGAACATTATGATTGTAAATCCCTCCTATTTCAAATAAATGCAGGAGCGAGGGGGGGGGATTGTTTAGAGCGTGTTGAGAGACTGTGATCTGAACAATCTCCCATACGCCCTCCTCATGAGAAAAAGTAACAAGCGTCTTCATTCCTTTTGTGTCTATTATAATGTTGGGTAAGATTAATCCAACATAAATTGGTCCTTCGAGCCGGATGTCAACACACCCGAAGATTCCAGTTGTGGAGCCGACATCCAGTTAAGAGACCGTGGCCACGGCATTTGAGACCCTTTCCGGGACTGGTCTTCGGACTTCTCAACTGGGATCTGGAGGTTGACGACAATCCACAGGATTGAAGACGACTTTGGTGAGTTAAATTTTTAAAAAAATTTTTAGGAAAAAGGAATAAAAGAGTGAATGAATTGCGCGACGAAGAAGTCTGCGGCAGAATAAACCTTGTGTAATACTAGTCACTGGCAAGTACTAAAGATGGAGGACGGAATCCTATAAAATCCGTGGGGACGGCGGAGTCCTGTACGTACTTAAATTCCGTATTTCCGTATTTCTGTATTTCCGTATTTCTGTATTTCTGTGTTTCTGTGTTTCCGTGTTTTCGTGTGTTTATAAAAACGTTATTAATATCGTGTGTATGTGTAAAAGTATGAATTTATAAGACAGGATTGTAAGTGACAACTGAGTTTGGAAGCAAAGGCAAGAATTCTCCGCCCCAATTAGGGTAGAAGCTTGAGAATTACCAAAACTCAGACATTAATTGTCACCCTGTCATTTTTGAATAAAGTCAGTATTTAGGTCACTCTAGGTGCAAATGAACTGACTTCCAAATTCACAAAAATGGGAAATAACAACAATAAACCGGATCCAAAAATAGGCCTAACATGTAAAGATTGGAAATATGTTCAACTCCAAAACCCTTCCAAAATAGAACATTTAAACACGTGGATAACCAAATACGGTTTCGCTGGCCAGCTAAATTCGCAAAAAATAGTGAAACTTCAAAACGAAATAAAGTGTCGACACAAAAATGATATATCACAAATACAAAAAGATGGATTTGACGACTTACTCTTCTGGTTAAACATGGCGTCAAAAAGAGAAAAAGGAAGGGAGAATAAGAAACACTTAACAAATGAACAAAAAGAGCAGGAAGGTAGACATAAAAATATGTTGTTTCAAAGACAGGAAGATGACGAGACAGGACCAATAATAAGAACAAGCGAGAAAAAGATAATTGAAGAAAGTTGTAAAAAAAGTAAGGAAACAAAAGCATCAGCACCATTGTACCCGGTTTTGCCACCTCATGAAAATCCTCCAACTCAAGAGGCACAAACACAACGAATTTTACGATCGGGAGGGGTACAAATGAATTGGTCTAGAAATTTGGGAGAAACATTTTCTCCCACTCCCAAAATAACAAATATAACCTCAGACGAGGGAGATATGGATTTATTTCCGAGGATTGAAGTGGCAAATCCGAATGTACAAGAAGATCGCAGAGAAACTCTTTTGGTCTATAGGACCTGGACAAATGAGGATGTGAAAAAGGCCGTAGCCGGCATCACACCTTACAAAGTAGACATTGTCCAGTTTGTTGAGGAAATAGAAAATCTTAGACAATCTTATCATTTAAATGGGACAGAGACTCAACAAGTTTGGATGACGGCAATGGGACCTGATTGGCATCTTTGCCGAGGGGATTGGGACCCAAAGCACCATGGTGTTATAATGCCACATGATGACAAAGAATTACAATATAGAGTTAGGGGTTTGATAGAGAGAACCACAGCCAGGTTCCGCAAAAGAGCAAATTACACGGAAATTAATAGGGTGAAACAAAAGGATGACGAACTTTTTGAAGAATATAGAGTTAGAATGACTGCTTGTTTTAAAGCAAACAGCGGCTTGAATGAGGATGCTAGTCCTCAGGGCCCTTACCAACAGCAGTTAAAAAATGCTTTACATGCGAATTCAAAAGAACACATTAACAGATGGGTAGATAAACATTGGATAAATCTAGCAACTGGCCCACTGGAGGAATATGTTAATCATGCCCTCCACGCAGAGAGAGTGTTAGAGAAAAAGAAGAAAAAAAAAATTTATGCCTTCCTCGACGAAAGAGCAGAAATATACTATCAAGGCAGAGAAAGAGATAATTTTAGGGGACGCGGCAGAGGCCGTTGGAGAGTAAGAAATGATAGAAATCGAAATTATTGTGATAAGAACATCTGTTGGTGCTGTGGAAACAAAGGCCACATTGCGCGTGATTGCCCTAATAAAAATAAAAGAGAATACGGACAAACTACTGCATGACTAAGCCAGCCTGCTTCCCAACTCAACAAATCCTCCTGTGTAAACATTACAGAGAATGAGGAGGTGGATTTCAATTTACAGGACATTCTGAGTTTGGACACTGAAAAACCGGAAATAACTTTATCAGTAAATGGTAAACAAATGACATTTCTTTGCGATACAGGGGCATGTAGGACTGCATGTCGGGAAAAGATTCCAGGTTCCAGATTATCGGGACATAAGGCACTAGTGAGATCTGCAAATGGACAAATTACTTTTGCCATGGAACTTGAGCCTGTGTGGATTAGAGACCCACAGGGAAAAACTTGTAGAATGCCCATTTTCGAAGTCCCGGAGTGCCCTGTGAATTTGTTGGGAAGAGATGGCTTATTCCAATTAGGACTTGTACTCATTCCATCATCAAATGGAAATATTGTAGTGAAACGAAAACATGAATTAAAGAGAGAGGACCTCTATTTAACACTGGAAAACAAAGAAAATACATTCTATTACACAATCGATATCACAAACAAACCACCGTTAAACATGGGGAAGGCCCTAGTGTCTGCAGCCTTGCAGCTTATCACAGAATTTGAAGATAAAAAACAATGTGATCAGCTGCATATAATTCTGTGGTACAATAACACACAAGGGCCAGACCTAGAATATGAAAACAAGTTACGACATGCAACACCTAATGAGATTACTGTAGATTATCTATACTCAGATAATGAAGCAAAAGTCGCGGCAGGAATTATTTTACCAGACAAATTAAAGGAACTGTATAAAAATACAAGTGTCCCACATGTTTCGTTGTGCAAAGATTATGAGTCACAATGGAAACATATGGGAACATTAGTAAAACAAGGACAAGAGATAGATGATTGGCAGCAAATAGAAAACAAACTGGAATACAGTGCATCAACTGGTCTAATTAGAAAGGCGGTGTTTTGGACAATACAGGTTGATGAAGGGAAACACATGCAACCTGTTTGATTAGACCAAATGATTCTCACTGAAATTGATGAAGAAACATTGAAAAAAGTCCCCAAAGAATTATGGTCCACGGGACCATTTGATATAGGCCTTATTAAAGGGGCTTTACCAGTACAAATTAAACCCAAAACAGAATATAGACCAGGGATTCGTCAATATCCGTTAAAACCAGATGCACATGAAGGAATCAAACCAGTAATTGAAGCACTAATTAAGGCAGGAGTTATAGTGGATTGTCCAGATTCACCATGTAACACACCCATTTTTCCAGTAAAAAAGGCCCCACCTTCAATTGGTTGGCGAATGGTGCAAGATTTACAGGCAGTAAATTCTGCAGTAATTCAGAGAGCAGCATGCGTACCAGATCCACACACATTGTTAAATTCATTGAAACCAAGCGCTAAAGTGTTTACAGTGGTAGACATAAGTAATGCTTTCTTTTCTATACCAGTAGAAAAGAAAAGTCAATTTTGGTTTGCATTCACATTTGAAGGGAAAAAATACACATTTACTAGATTGCCACAAGGTTACTGTGAAAGTCCAACCATTTATTCACAAATAATGAAAACAAGCATGTCTAAATTCACTCCCCCAGGAGGGAGCCAAATTTTACTTTATGTGGATGACGTGCTGCTGGCATCTCTAGATAAAGACACATGCATCAAAGATTCATTGGCCTTATTGCATCATCTAGCAGGAGAGGGACATAAAGTTAACAAAAATAAATTACAATGGTGTAAAAAACAAGTCAAATATCTAGGCCATAATTTAAGTGAAGGAGGAAGGACTATATTAGAGGACAGAAAAGCTATAGTTTTAAAAGCCCCTAAACCACAGACAAAGAAACATATGATGTCATTTTTAGGTCTGACAAATTATTGTAGAGCATGGATTCCAAACTATGCAGAAATTGTTGCACCATTGTCAAAATTGATGTATGAAACAAACCTTAAAATGACATCACCTATTCAATGGAATACAGAGGCAGAAAAGGCCTTCTGTGACATTAAACAACATTTGGTGTCCAGCACTGCACTGGCCCTTCCAAATTATGATAAACCATTCATTCAAATGGTAGATTGTAAAAACTATTACATGACCTCCGTACTTACACAACAATACGGTGATAAGCTAAGACCAATAGCTTATTTTTCGACTAAATTAGACAACGTGACATGTGCATTACCTCATTGTGTCAGAGCAGTTGTGGCAGCTTCAATGGCAATAGAAAGCAGTTCCATAATAGTGTTATTTCATCCATTAACTCTTAAAGTGCCGCATACAGTGTCTGCTCTACTATTGCAAACCAATATGGCATTTTTATCACCTGCAAGGCATTTATCTTGCATGGCCATTTTGCTGTCACAACCACATTTGACTGTTGAGCGATGCACAACCTTGAATCCAGCCACACTAATACCCTTACCTGATGAAGGCACACAGCATGATTGTCAGGAATTGGCTGAACAAACTGCTAAATGTAGATGTGATTTGAAAGATCAACCATTAAGTGATGGACAGGTTCTATATGTAGATGGTTCTTCGAAAAAAGATGAACTAGGTAAGACAAAAACAGGATACGCGGTGGTAACTGATACCATTATACTAAAAGCTGAGTCACTACCATCACATTACTCTGCCCAAGCTGCTGAATTAGTAGCATTAACCGAAGCATGCAAACTAATGATAAATAAAGATGTTACAATCTATACTGATAGCCAATATGCTTATTCCACAGTTCATGTGTTTGCGCAATATTGGGATAACAGAGGAATGATTACGTCAACAGGGAAGCCAGTAACTCATGCTGAATTACTTAAACAATTATTACAGGCAGTGCAACATCCGCGAAAGGTGGCAATTTGTAAATGTGTTGCGCATACATCAGGCACAGACAAGGTTTCTAAAGGAAACGCATTCGCTGACAGAACCGCGAGAGAAGCAGCCTTTAAACCATTTTTAGGTTTAAAACAACAGATTGAACAACAAACATTAGATGACCAAACATTAAAAGATATGCAACAACAAAGTCCACAACAAGAACGCAATAATTGGGAAAAACAAGGTGCAAAACTACAAAATGAGATTTACATTAGCACAGAAGGGAAACAAATACTTCCAAAAAACCTATTTAAATGGGCTGCGATATTGAGCCATGGAATATCACATGTCTCAACTGGAGGGATGGTGGCACAGATAAATCGACACTTTACAACCTATGGTTTCAATTTATATTCAAAGAATTATTGTAGAGCATGCATGATCTGTGCACGACATAACCCGCAAGGGCAATTGCGACCTACTCGAGGTACATTCCCAGTGCCTACATACCCTTTTCAACGCATTCACATGGATTACATAGAATTAAGTCAAAGTGAAGGAAAGAAGTACTGCTTGGTTATCATAGATGCATTTTCTAAATGGATCGAATTATTCCCAACAAAATCACCTGATGCTCTGACGGTGGCAAAAGCACTATGTAAAGACATTATTCCAAGATATGGCATACCTGAAACCATTTACAGTGACAATGGGACTCATTTTGTAAACCAAATAATTAATAAAATAGGAACCATGTTCCACATCAATTTAAAAAACCATTGTGCTTACCACCCTCAGAGTGCAGGTCTAGTGGAAAGAATGAATGGGACAATAAAAAATAGACTGAAAAAATGTATGGAAGAGACAGGAAGGTCATGGACACAGTGTCTTGACCTCGTTAAAATGTACATCAACATTACAAGCACCACAGGTTTAACACCTTACGAAGCGTTGTTTGGAAGACCTTATAGACTTCCGTTATTTAAACAAAAATGGGAACTTGATGACGAAACAAACTTAGCTGATTACATGAGAAAGTTGTTAGAGAAACAAAATGTTTTAAAAGAATCTGCTAAAAGTAAATATGTTTCCCAGCAGGAAACCAAGTTGGTTGGACCGGGAGACTGGGTCCTAATTCGAAGCATCAAAAAGAAGCACTGGCATTCACCAAAGTGGGAAGGACCGTATCAAGTGTTATTGACAACACCAACAGCCCTAAAAATAGCAGAAAGAAATACGTGGGTTCATTTAACACACTGTAAAAGAGTCATTTCAGCTGAGTACTCAAATAAGGAAGGTGAGCTAAAGTCTGATAACGGAGCGGGAGCAGATGTGTAGATTCTGAAAACGCTTGCTGGTCAGTGAAGAAAAAAGACACCAACCCGTTTAGTGAGAACTCAGCAGAATGGCACACCCACATTGGTTACGACATTTGATAAGTGGATACGTAGTAATTTCGGCTACTATGGTGTTGGTTTTGTTTTTGTGGTACATGGGACGTCCCACCCTAAATGATAGAACCCATTTTTTTGATGGAAAATCACCTACCAACTGGACCAATATGACAAACCCAATAATAAAAAAAATTGAATCATTAACTCGTGTCAAAAGGGGTACAACTGATGATCAAGATTGTGGGCATGGCCTCCAAACACGGCAAAAGGGTTTAATATTTTGTGCCCCCCAAAATCAAGCTGCTTTAATCATAATTCCATATGCGGCTCTCACAAATGACGCTCAAGAGAATGGGCAAAATTGGGGATATAGATATGACTGGTATGCAACTATAGGCTTTAAATGGGAAGACCTTATTGGTGAAACAGGTTATGATTGGTCCAGTTGGTCAAAAAGAACAGCAAAAGAACATAGAAAGAAATTTAACTTAAGCAAAACGGTCCATAGTTTAATATTGAAATACGAATCAAATCAACCAATGTGTTTGACGGTGAGCTTGTGGGCATATACTGGCGGAAAAGATCCCCACTTCCAAGTATCATTGTGTTATGGGAACCATGTCGAACCAGAAATGCCATCAGAAACTTCAAATAAAGGTGGATACATTTTAACGATTAACGAAATAACTACTGATGATTGGTTTCTTGTTGTCACAGGAGTTTCAGGACAAAATAATAATTGGTTATTATTGGTGGAACAAGCAGCAAATGTAACGAGAAAAGATTGTGTAGTTTGCATGGGTCCCAGGCCTTTGTTGCGCATAGTTCCGGCACAAATATCACAAGATTGTATTATTCCATTAATGAACGCTACTGTACCAACAAAGAGGTGTAAATCATGGGATCCTATATATCCCGTAACAGAAGCAGATAAACACAAACCAATGTTTTCTACTTTAGTAGCACCAAATAATTTCACTTGTATAAACATGATTAATAAAGGGAAAAAATTAGGACCACTGAACGACACACAGTGTAAAGTAATCTTAAAAGTCAAACCAAATTTTGTGCCAATATCACGGAGCGACATCTGGTGGTGGTGCGGAGATGATAGACTGTTTGATAGATTACCTAAAGATAAATCTGGATTATGCGCTATTATTACTTTGATATTGCATGTGTCAGTATACCCTATTCCTGTTCAAAATTTAATGGAAAGGACACCAATGTTTTTGTCCAATCTAGAACATAGACAAAAAAGAGATTTGTCCTGGCAGGGGCAAAATAATCCAACATACATAGACGCCATAGGAGTTCCTCGTGGGGTGCCAAATCAATACAAATTGGCTGACCAAGTTGCAGGAGGATTTGAGTCTTTCATATGCTGGTGGTGTACGATTAATAAAAATGTTGATAGGATAAACTACATCCACTTCAATGTACAGAGATTAGGTAATTGGACTCAGAGTGGGTTGGAAGCTGTGCATGAGCAGCTCAAGGCTACCTCTTTAATGACGTTCCAGAACCGCATAGCTGTCGACATGCTCCTCGCAAGAGAGGGAGGTGTTTGCGGTATGTTTGGAGAACAATGTTGTACATACATTCCAAACAATACAGCTTCGGATGGGAGCTTGACCAGAGCCATCGATGGTCTACGGACCCTCAATCACAAGATGAAGAACCACTCTGGGGTGGACACTTCTTTGTGGGACAGCTGGATGGACGTTTTTGGTAGATATAAAACCCTAATTTCACCAATATTGATATCAATTGCTGTTTTTGCAGCCATTCTGACATTATGTGGATGTTGTTGTATCCCATGCATTCGGTCATTAATCAGTAAATTAATCACCACAGCCATAACCCCCATGGAGAATCGTCTGGAGCTTATGTATCCCTTACTGTATGATGATAATGATGATAATGATGAAAATGATGATTATGATGATAATGATGATTTTGCTTTAACTAATTTGTTTCCTGATACAGATGATTACGATATTTAAACTACAACATTCATATATGACAGGTTTACTCTGAGTGTAAATGTATTTGTTTCATAAAAATGATTCTACAGTTAAAAATCGAAATGAAGTGACTGTAAGATGATATGAGAATTTGTGCAAATACATGATAAACAGGAGGGAAATGTTAAATATATTATAGAAGTTATCATTTATTTGCTTAGCTTGCATTAGTATGATGGACAATTTTAGATGTTTCGCCTTCAAAAAGAAGACTCAGCATCATCCATGGAAGGACGCTTGGACCAAGGACGTGATCGGATGTGGTCGGGTCGTGACAGGTGTTGATCCAATATTATGTGTTGTGTCTTATTGCTTAGAATACTATGTCTGGGAAAAAACCCTCTTATTATCAAATATTTTGTGTTGTGTCTTATTACTTAGAATAATATCAAATATTTTGTGTTGTGTCTTATTACTTAGAATAATATCAAATATTATGTGTTGTGTCTTATTGCTTAGAACATTATGATTGTAAATCCCTCCTATTTCAAATAAATGCAGGAGCGAGGGGGGGGGATTGTTTAGAGCGTGTTGAGAGACTGTGATCTGAACAATCTCCCATACGCCCTCCTCATGAGAAAAAGTAACAAGCGTCTTCATTCCTTTTGTGTCTATTATAATGTTGGGTAAGATTAATCCAACTACTGGAGCGAAACGGAAATCTTCGACGCTCGTGTTTCGGCCGCATGACATCCGAGAGGCTTGGAAGAGACCTCATCTGAAAGGTGGATTCACAACGATCGAGTGTGTCGAACGTCAGCCCACTAGCTCAAACTTAAGGGTTCAAAAGTTCTGCCGAAATCACATAGGTCGTCATGTTACAATTTAGTCAATAAAGTCCTACTACTGGAGCGAAACTGAATGCTTTGACGGTCGCCTCTCATCCGCACGAAGTCCGAGAGGCTTGGAAGAGACCTCATCTGAAAGGTGGATTCACAACGATCGAGTGTGTCGAATATCAGCCTACTAGCTCAAACGTAAGTGTTCAAAGGTTCTGCCGAAATCACATAGGTCGTCATGTTACAATTTTGTCAATAAAGGCCTACTACTGGAGCGAAACGGAATGCTTCGACGCTTGTGTTTTGGCCGCACGACCTCCGAGAGGCTTGGAAGAGACCTCATCTGAAAGGTGGATTCACAACGATCGAGTGTGTCGAACGTCAGCCCAGTTGCTCAAACTTAAAGGTTGAAAAGTTCTGCCGAAATCACATAGGTCGTCATGTTAAAATTTTGTCAATAAAGGCCTACTCCTGGAGCGAAACTGAATGCTTTGACAGTCGCTGCTCGGACGCACGAAGTCCGAGAGGCTTGGAAGAGACCTCATCTGAAAGGTGGATTCACAACGATCGAGTGTGTCGAACGTCAGCCCACTAGCTCAAACTTAAGGGTTCAAAAGTTCTGCCGAAATCACAAAGGTCGTCATTTTACAATTTAGTCAATAAAGGCCTACTACTGGAGCGAAACGGAATGCTTCGACGCTCGTGTTTCGGCCGCACGACCTCCGAGACGCTTGGAAGAGACCTCATCTGAAAGGTGGATTCACAACGATCAAGAGTGTCGAACGTCAGCCCACTAGCTCAAACTTAAGGGTTCAAAAGTTCTGCCGAAATCACAAAGGTCGTCATTTTACAATTTAGTCAATAAAGGCCTACTACTGGAGCGAAACGGAATGCTTCGACGCTCGTGTTTCGGCCGCACGACCTCCGAGAGGCTTGGAAGAGACCTCATCTGAAAGGTGGATTCACAACGATCAAGAGTGTCGAACGTCAGCCCACTAGCTCAAACTTAAGGGTTCAAAACTTCTGCCGAAATCACATAGGTCGTCATGTTACAATTTAGTCAATAAAGTCCTACTACTGGAGCGAAACTGAATGCTTTGACGGTCGCCTCTCGTCCGCACGAAGTCTGAAAGGCTTGGAAGAGACCTCATCTGAAAGGTGGATTCACAACGATCGAGTGTGTCGAATGTCAGCCTACTAGCTCAAACGTAAGTGTTCAAAAGTTCTGCCGAAATCACATAGGTCGTCATGTTACAATTTAGTCAATAAAGTCCTACTACTGGAGCGAAAGCGAATGCTTTGACGGTCGCCTCTCGGCCGCACGAAGTCCGAGAGGCTTGGAAGAGACCTTATCGGAAAGGTGGATTCACAACGATCGAGTGTGTCGAATGTCATCCCCACTAGCTCTAACTTAAGGGTTCAAAAGTTCTGCCGAAATCACATAGGTCGTCATGTTACAATTTAGTCAATAAAGGCCTACTACTGGAGCGAAACGGAATGCTTCGACGCTTGTGTTTCGGCCGCACGACCTCCGGGATGCTTGGAAGAGACCTCATCTGAAAGGTGGATTCACAACGATCGAGTCTGTCGAACGTCAGCCCAGTTGCTCAAACTTAAGGGTTGAAAAGTTCTGCCGAAATCACATAGGTCGTCATGTTACAATTTAGTCAATAAAGGCCTACTCCTGGAGCGAAACTGAATGCTTTGACAGTCGCTGCTCGGACGCACGAAGTCCGAGAGGCTTGGAAGAGACCTCATCTGAAAGGTGGATTCATAACGATCGAGTGTGTCGAATGTCAGCCTACTAGCTCAAACGTAAGTGTTCAAAAGTTCTGCCGAAATCACATAGGTCGTCATGTTACAATTTAGTCAATAAAGTCCTACTACTGGAGCGAAAGCGAATGCTTTGACGGTCGCCTCTCGGCCGCACGAAGTCCGAGAGGCTTGGAAGAGACCTCATCTGAAAGGTGGATTCATAACGATCGAGTGTGTCGAATGTCAGCCTACTAGCTCTAACGTAAGGGTTCAAAAGTTCTGCCGAAATCACATAGGTCGTCATGTTACAATTTAGTCAATAAAGGCCTACTTCTTCTTCTTCTTTTCCTTTCGGCTTGTCCCGTTAGGGGTCGCCACAGCGTGTCATCCTTTTCCATGAGAGCCTATCTCCTGCATCCTCCTCTCGAACACCAACTGCCATCATGTCTTCCCTCACGACATCCATCAACCTTCTCTTTGGTCTTCCTCTAGCTCTCTTGCCTGGCAGCTCCATCCTCATCATCCTTCTACCGATATACTCACTCTCTCTCCTCTGGACGTGTCCAAACCATTGAAGTCTGCTCTCTCTAACTTTGTCTCCAAAACATCGAACCTTGGCTGTCCCTCTGATGAGCTCATTTCTAATTTTATCCAACCTGGTCACTCCGAGAGCGAACCTCAACATCTTCATTTCCGCCACCTCCAGCTCTGCTTCCTGTTTTCTCTTCAGTGCCACTGTCTCTAATCCATACATCATGGCTGGCCTCACCACTGTTTTATAAACTTTGCCCTTCATCCTAGCAGAGACTCTTCTGTCACATAACACACCTGACACCTTCCTCCACCCGTTCCAACCTGCTTGGACCCGTTTCTTCACTTCCTGACCACACTCACCATTGCTCTGGACGGTTGACCCCAAGTATTTAAAGTCCTCTACCCTTGCCATCTCTTCTCCCTGTAGCCTCATTCTTCCCCCACCACCCCTCTCATTCATGCACATATATTCTGTTTTACTTCGGCTAATCTTCATTCCTCTTCTTTCCAGTGCATGCCTCCATCTTTCTAACTGTTCCTCCAGCTGCTCCCTGCTTTCACTGCAGATCACAATGTCATCTGCAAACATCATGGTCCACGGGGATTCCAGTCTAACCTCATCTGTCAGCCTATCCATCACCACTGCAAAAAGGAAGGGGCTCAGGGCTGATCCCTGATGCAGTCCCACGTCCACCTTAAATTCTTCTGTCACACCGACAGCACACCTCACCGCTGTTCTGCTGCCCTCGTACATGTCCTGTATTATTCTAACATACTTCTCTGCCACTCCAGACTTCCGCATGCAGTACCACAGTTCCTCTCTGGGTACTCTGTCATAGGCTTTCTCTAGATCTACAAAGACACAATGTAGCTCCTTCTGACCTTCTCTGTACTTTTCCATCAACATCCTCAAGGCAAATAATGCATCTGTGGTACTCTTTCTAGGCATGAAACCATACTGTTGCTCGCAAATACTCACTTCTGTCCTGAGTCTAGCCTCCACTACTCTTTCCCATAACTTCATTGTGTGGCTCATCAACTTTATTCCTCTATAGTTGCCACAGCTCTGCACATCACCTTTGTTCTTAAAAATGGGCACCAGTACACTTTTCCTCCATTCCTCAGGCATCTTCTCACACACTAGAATTCTATTGAACAAGCTGGTCAAAAACTCCACAGCCACCTCTCCTAGATGCTTCCATACTTCCACAGGAATGTCATCAGGACCAACTGCCTTTCCATTGTTCATTCTCTTTAATGCCTTTCTAACTTCCCCCTTACTAATCATTGCCACTTCCTGGTCCACCACACTTGCCTCTTCTACTCTCCCTTCTCTATCATTTTCCTCATTCATCAACTCCTCAAAGTATTCTTTCCATCTACCTAGCACACTGCTGGCACCAGTCAACATATTTCCATCTCTATCCTTAATCACCCTAACCTGCTGCACATCCTTCCCATCTCTATCCCTCTGTCTGGCCAGCCTGTATAGATCCTTTTCTCCTTCTTTAGTGTCCAACCTGCCATACATGTCATCATATGCCTCTTGTTTTGCCTTTGCCACCTCTACCTTTGCCCTGTGTCGCATCTCAATGTATTCCTTTCGCCTCTCCTCGGTCCTCTCAGTGTCCCACTTCTTCTTAGCTAACCGTTTTCCTTGTATGATTTCCTGTACTGTGAGGTTCCACCACCAAGTCTCCTTCTCTCCTTTCCTGCCAGAAGATACACCAAGTACTCTCCTGCCTGCTTCTCTGATCACCTTGGCTGCAGTGGTCCAGTCTTCTGGAAGCTCTTCCCGTCCACCGAGAGCCTGTATCACCTCTTCCCGAAAAGCTGCACAACACTCGTCCTGTCTCAGCTTCCACCACATGGTTCTCTTCTCTGCCTTTGTCTTCCTAATTTTCCTCCCCACCACCAGAGTCATCTTACACACCACCATCCTATGCTGTCTAGCCACACTCTCCCCTACCACTACCTTACAGTTGGTAACCTCCTTCAGATTACATCGTCTGCACAAGATGTAATCCACCTGTGTGCTTCTACCTCCGCTCTTGTAGGTCACCCTATGTTTGTGCCTCTTCTGGAAAAAAGTGTTCACTACAGCCATTTGTATCCTTGTTGCAAAGTCTACCACCATCTGTCCCTCCAAGTTCCTTTCCTGGATACCGTACTTACCCATCACTTCTTCATCACCCTTATTACCTTCACCAACATGTCCATTACAATCTGCACCAATTACGACTCTCTCTCTGTCTGGGATGCTCAGAACTACATCATCTAGCTCCTTCCAGAATTTCTCTTTCACCTCTAGGTCACATCCTACCTGTGGGGCATAGCCACTAATCACATTACACATAACACCCTCAATTTCAAATTTCAGCCCCATCACTCGATCTGATACTCTTTTCACCTCCAAGACATTCTTAGCCAACTCTTCTTTTAAAATAACCCCGACTCCATTTCTCTTCCCATCTACACCATGGTAAAATAATTTAAACCCTGCCCCTAAACTTCTAGCCTTACTGCCTTTCCACCTGGTCTCCTGGACACACAATATATCAACCTTTCTCCTAATCATCATGTCAACCAACTCCCGAGATTTTCCTGTCATAGTCCCAACATTCAAAGTCCCCACATTCAGTTCTAGGCTCTGTGTTTTCCTCTTCTCTTTCTGCCGAAGAACCCGCTTTCCACCTCTTCTTCTTCTTCTTTGACTTCGACTTCGACTTCGACCCACAGTAGCTGAATTTCCAACAGCGCCCTGCAGGTTGACGGCGCCGGTGGCGGACGTTGTTAACCCGGGCCACGACCGATCCGGTATGGAATTCTTTGGATGAACGCTCATATTTGTTTGGCAAGGTTTTAAGCCGGATGCCCTTCCTGACGCAACCCTCTGCATTTATCCGGGCTTGGGACCGGCCTACAGTTTGCACTGACTTGTGCAAGCCCATGGTCTTAGCTTATCACCGTATTGTTGTGTAAGTACGGAGGTCATGTAATAGCTTTTACAATCTACCATTTGAATGAATGTTTTATCGTTAAATTTGGAAGGCCCAGCGCAGTAGTCGACGCCAAATGTTGTTTTATGTCACAGAAGGCCTTTTCTGCCTCTGTACTCCATTAAACAGGTGATGTCATTTTAAGGTTGTCTTCATACATTAATTTTGACAATGGTGCAACAATTTCTGCATAGTTTGGAATCCATGCTCTACAATAATTTGTCAGACCTAAAAATTATTATTATATGTTTCTTCGTCTGTGGTTTAGGATTTTTTAAGACTATAGCTTTCCTGTCTTCTAATATAGTCCTTCCTCCTACACTTAAATTATGGCCTAGATATTTGACTTGCCTTTTACATCATTGCAATTTATTTTTGTTAACTTTATGTCCCTCTTCTGTTAGATGATGCAGTAAGGCCAATGAATCTTTGCATGTCTCTCCATCTGGAGATGCCAGAAGACATGCGTGTTGTCATAACTTGTGAATAAATGGTTGGACTTTCATAGTAACCTTGCGGTAATCTCGTAAATGTATATTTTTTGCCCTCAAATGTAAATGCAAACCAAAATTGACTGTTCTTTTCTATTGGTACAGAAAAGAATGCATTACTTATGTCCACTAATGTAAACACAGTAGCGTCTGGTCTTAATGAATTTAACAATGTGTGTGGATCTGGTACGCATGCTGCTCTCTGTATTACTGCCTGTAAGTTTCCAACCCACTGAAGGTGGGGCCTTTTTTACAGGGAAAAATGGGTGTGTTACATGGTGATTCTGGACACTCCACGATAACTCCTGGCTTAATTAGTGCTTCAATTACCGGTTTGATTCCTTCATGTGCATCTGGTTTTAATGGATATTGACGAATCCCTGGTCTATATTCTGTTTTGGGTCTAATTTGTACTGGTAAAGCCCCTTTAATAAGGCCTACATCAAATGGTCCTGTGGACCATAATTTTTTTGGAACTTTTTTAATATTTCTTCATCAATTTCAGTGAGGATCATTTGGTCTAATCAAACAGGATGCATGTGTTTCCCTTCATCACCCTGTATTGTCCAAAACATCGCCTTCCTAATTAGACCAGTTGATGCACTGTATTCCAGTTTGTTTTCTATTTGCTGCCAATCATCTGTCTCCTGTCCTTGTTTTACTAATGTTCCCATATGTTTCCACTGTGACTCATAATCTTTGCACAATGAAATATGTGGGACACTTGTATTTTTATACAGTTCCTTTAATTTGTCTGGTAAAATAATTCCTGCCGCGTCTTTTGCTTCATTGTCTGAGTACAGATAATCTACAGTAATTTTATCAGGTGTCGCATGTCGTAACTTTTTTTCATATCCTGGTTACACGAGGATTTGTTCAGTTGGGAAGCAGGCTGGTTTAGTCATGCGGTAGTTTGTCCGTATTCTCTTTTATTTTATATAATTTGATTCCTGCAACGCGGCTATTTTTTGTGTATTTAACCAACCATTAAAGCCGTGTTCAGTTATCCCTGTCTCTAAATATAAAATTTGATCAGGATCCTGTTTTTTTTTCTTTTAAATTTAATTTAATGAACTTCCAACCTTTACACTGCAGTGTATCCCTGTTTTTTATTTTACTACTTCCTTTCCCCATTTGAAAGAATTTGGTTAAGTGTAATACTACCTAGGGTAGTCTAGAACACTGTTTGTTTTCAGTAGGACGGTGATTCAAATTTACTTTCTGTGGTAATTCTCACTTCAACTCTTTCGAGTGGAGAATTCTTGCCTTTGCATCCTCAAAAGTCCACCGTTTACTTTCCCACTGTTTTGGTATGGAATGAAAAGCCTAGTGGTTTCCCATTTCCCATTTACACTCTCATTCAAACAGTTTTCATTCACACTGGCTCGTCAGAGGACTCCACCGTCCTATACGGAATTTAACTACGTCTGTCAACAGCTCGTTAGAGGACTCCGCCGTCCTATACGGAATTTAACTACGACACCACGAAACTTTCCTAGTTTCTTTATTTATTAAACACGGAATTTAAGTACGTACAGGACTCCGCCGTCCTCGCGGAATTTGTCAGACTCCACTGTCCTTTTTCCTAAAAAATGTAAAATTTAACTCACCAAAATCGTCTTCAATCCTGTGGATTGTCGTCAACCTTCAGATCCCAGTTGAGGAGAACGAAGACAGTCCCGTAAAGGGTCTTACTTGCCGTGGTCACGGTCTCTTAACTGGAAGTCGGCTCCACAACTGGAATCCTCGGGTGTGTTGACATCCGGCTCGAAGGACCAATTTAATGTTGGATTTATCTTACCCAACATTATAAAAAATAGACACAAAAGGAATGAAGACGCTGGTTTCTTTTTCTCATGAGGAGGGCGTATGGGAGATTATTCAGATCACAGTCTCTCAACACGCTCTAAACAATCTCTCCCGTCGCTCCTGTATTTATTTGAAATAGGGAGGTTTCTAAGTTTACAAGACATAACGTACTAAGCTACAAGACACAACACACTAAGGATAGGATTTCAAGGTGAAAACATGGGACCAACACCTGCCACGTCCCGGCCACGTCCTTCTCTCTGATGATTCCTGCTGAGTCATCTTCTTGAAGGCGAGACATCTCCCTTTCTCAAAATCGTCCATAATACTAATGGAAGCTAAGCAAATAAATGATAACTTCTACAATATATTTAACAGTGTGTTATGTGACAGAAGAGTCTCTGCTAGGATGAAGGGCAAAGTTTATAAAACAGTAGTGAGGCCAGCCATGATGTACGAATTAGAGACAGTGGTACTGAAGAGACAAGAGGAAGCAGAGCTGGAGGTGGCAGAAATGAAGATGTTGAGGTTCGCTCTCGGAGTGACCAGGTTGGATAAAATTAGAAATGAGCTCATCAGAGGGGCAGCCAAGGTTCGATGTTTTGGAGACAAAGTTAGAGAGAGCAGACTTCAATGGTTTGGACACGTCCAGAGGAGAGAGAGTGAGTATATTGGTAGAAGGATGATGAGGATGGAGCTGCCAGGCAAGCGAGCTAGAGGAAGACCAAAGAGAAGGTTGATGGATGTTGTGAGGGAAAACATGATGGCAGTTGGTGTTCGAGAGGAGGATGCAGGAGATAGGCTTACATGGAAAAGCATGACGCGCTGTGGCGACCCCTTACGGGACAAGCCGAAAGGAAAAGAAGAAGATTAGCACACAGTAGCGTTTGATCAAATATTGTGTCGACATGAAATAATAAAATATTGTTTCAACGTACTCTGTGTGTGTAACTGGTAACGGTAGTAATCATATACAGGTAAATCTAAAAAAAATATAGAAAACTCAATTGATTTCAGTACTCATACATAAAGATTCTTTAAACACTTGGGAAAATACTTTTCTGTGGGCCAATTCCTGCCTAAATACTACATTAAAAATAAATTCCATTGTTTGACGTTATATTCTAGATTCTAGAGGTGGTGAATTTGGAGCTGTCATTAGCTTTAAGCTACAATCCTCAAATTATTCATGTGTAAAAAAAATTAAATATTTCAGTGTGTGTGGTGCATCTCTATGATATGAGTTTCACTTTTTGACTTGAACTACTTCACTACATTAAGCTTTTGACACTATTATAATTTATTGAGATGTACCACTATGGCAGCTTGTGTAATGTGTTTGTCAACTTTGGAGAATGGCATACCATAAACCCACATTTTCATGGAGCTGCTTGACAGGGTCTCTATTGCTGCGTTGAAGGGTCACCCATCGTTCCAAATTCTGAACCACTTCCTGAAGCAGGAAACAGGAAGTAGTTGAGCGAGGCAGGGCCATTGATGTTTTTTCGTCAAAATGTTGACCAAACAGCTATTCAGCTTGTGGCCACAACATTATACCAGTTATTACAAATAACTCCTTATTTCTTTGTTGTTTAAGACTTAATACATGGCTAAAGGATATGCGTTAATCTCCGCATTCTATTGGATCGACGTGGACCACGTGAGCAAGGAACACGAGCATCTGACAACATTATTTCGATATAAACGTTGAAAAAAAACACAGTTGACATTCGTTTCATAATTGTTGTTTGGCGTGTCCATATGTGACTCATCTGTGATTATCATGTCGATATGTGCCACCATAACTTTGGCTTGTAGGCTGGAGAATGAAGTCGTCTTTTCTGGCGTTATGTTGGCATCGCTTCTCGGCCTTTTGGCTAAGATCAAGTGAAATATTTGTTCTTATCAGTTTAATATCTGATACGTTCCCTATTTGGGGACCATATATTAAATTGATTTTTGGAACTGGGAGATGGAATAGGGGCTTGCTCTGTCCACTCCATGCATCGACCTGGTATTGCAGTACCTCCAGGAACGGTGCACCCCCACACTTTGGTCAAAATAAATATCAATTGAGCCATCAATCCAAAGACTTGAACTATATTTAATGCAGTGAACAGAAGGTAAACAAGTGACTTTCAACTCTGGGGTCTGTCTGTTATTCTTACTTTCATTATTGTACGGAGCCTTTCGGCTTAGCTCCTTATTTACCACAACGGACCGATACAATGTCTACATCACTGTAGACGCTGCACCGATCCACTTGTCGATCTCCTGTTCCATTCTCCCCTCACTCGTGAACAAGACCCCAAGATACTTGAACTCCTCCACTTGGGGCAGGATCTCATCTCCGACCCGGAGAGGGGACGCCACCCTTTTCTGACTGAGGACCATGGTCTCAGATTTGGAGGTGCTGATTCTCATCCCAGCCGCTTCACACTCCACTGCGAACTGCTCCAGTGAGAGTTGGAGATCACGGCTTGATGAAGCCAACAGAACCACATCATCTGCAAAAAGCAGAGATGCAATGATAATACCGGACCCCTTCTATGCCTCGGCTGCGCCTTGAAATTCGGTCCATAAAAGTTATGAACAGAATCGGTGACAAAGGGCAGCCTTGGCGGAGTCCAACCCTCACCGGAAACGAGTCCGACTTACTGCCGGATATGCGGATCAAACTCTGACTCCGGTCGTACAGGGACCCGACAGCCCGTATCAGGGGGTTCGGTACCCCATACTCCCGAAGCACCCCCCACATGACTTCCCGAAGGACACGGTCGAACGGCTTCTCCAAGTCCACAGAACACATGTAGACTTGTTGGGCGAACTCCCATGCACCCTCGAGGACCCTGCCGAGGGTGTAGAGCTTGTCCACTGTTCCATGGCCAGGACGAAAACCACTGTTAAATATATTTTAGAAGTTATCATTTATTTGCTTAGCTTGCAATAATTAGTATTATGGACGATTTTAGATGTCTCGCCTTCAAAAAGATGACTCAGCATCATCCGATGGAAGGGCGCCTGGACCAAGGACGTGATCGGATGTGGTCGGGGACGTGACAGGTGTTGGTCCAATGTTTTGTGTTGTGTCTTATTGTTTAGAACATTATGTCTGGGAAAAACCCTCCTATTTTCAAATAAATGCAGGAGCGACGGGAGAGATTGGTTAGAGCGTGTTGAGAGACTGTGATCTGAACAATCTCCCATACGCCCTCCTCATGAGAAAAAGAAACCAGTGTCTTCATTCCTTTTGTGTCTATTTTTTATAATGTTGGGTAAGATAAATCCAACATTAAATTGGTCCTTCGAGCCGGATGTCAACACACCCGAGGATTCCAGTTGTGGAGCCGACTTCCAGTTAACAGACCGTGGCCACGGAAAGTAAGACCCTTTACGGGACTGGTCTTCGTTCTCCTCAACTGGGATCTGAAGGTTGACGACAATCCACAGGATTGAAGACGACTGGTGAGTTAAATTTAAAAATTTTTTTTTGAAAAAGGACGGCGGAGTCCACAAATTCCGCGAGGACGGCGGAGTCCTGTACGTACTTAAATTCCGTGTTTAATAAACCCTGTGAATACTAGTTAATGGCGGGTGAAATAAAGAAACTCGGAAAGTTTCGTGGCGTCGTAGTTAAATTCCGTATAGGACGGCGGAGTCCTCTAATGAGCTGTTGACAGACGTAGTTAAATTCCCTATAGGACGGCGGAGTCCTCTGACGAGCCAGTGTGAATGAAAACTGTTTGAATGAGAGTGTAAATGGGAAATGGGAAACCACTAGGTTTTTCATTCCATACCAAAACAGTGGGAAAGTAAACGGTGGACTTTTGTGGATGCAAAGGCAAGAATTCTCCACTCGAAAGAGTTGAAGTGAGAATTACCACAGAAAGTAAATTTGAATCACCGTCCTACTGAAAAGAAACAGTGTTCTAGACTACCCTAGGTAGTATTACACTGAACCAAATTCTTTCAAATGGGGAAAGGAAGTAGTAAAATAAAAAACAGGAATACACTGCAGTGTAAAGGTTGGAAGTTCATTAAATTAAATTTAAAAGAAAAAAAAAAACAGGATCCTGATAAAATTTAATATTTAGAGACAGGGATAACCGAACACGGCTTTAATGTTTGGTTAAATACACAAAAAATAGCCGCGTTGCAAGAATCAAATTATATAAAAAATAAAAGACAAACCACCGTTAAACGTGGGAAAGGCCCTATTGTCTGCAGCCTTGCAGCTTATCACAAAAATAGAAGATAAAAAAAAGAATGTGATGAGCTGCAGTAATACAGAGAGCAGCATGCGTACCAAACCCACGCACATTGTTAAATTCATTAAGACCAGACGCAACTGTGTTTACAGTAGTAGACATAAGTAATGCATTCTTTTCAGTACCAATAGAAAATAACAGTCAATTTTGGTTTGCATTCACATTTGAGAAAAAAAATATATATATATACATTTACTAGATTACCGCAAGGTTACTGTGAAAGTCCAACTAATTATTCACAAGTTATGACAACACGCATGTCTTCTGGCATCTACAGATGGAGAGACATGCAAGGATTAATTGGCCTTGCTGCATCATCTCACAGAAGAGGGACATAAAGTTAACAAAAATAAATTGCAATGATGTAAAAGGCAAGTCAAATATCTAGGCCATAATTTCAGTGTAGGAGGAAAGACTATATTAGAAGACAGGAAAGCTACAGTCTTAAAAAATCTTAAACCACAAACGAAGAAACATATTATAATCATTTTTAGGTCTGACAAATTATTGTAGAGCATGGATTCCAAACTATGCAGAAATTGTTGCACCATTGTCAAAATTAATGTATGAAGACAACCTTAAAATGACATCACCTGTTTAATGGAGTACAGAGGCAGAAAAGGCCTTCTGTGACATTAAACAACATTTGGTGTTGCGCTAGGCCTTCCAAATTTAATGATAAAACATTCATTCAAATGGTAGATTGTAGAAGCTATTGCATGACCTCCGTACTTACACAAAAATACGGTGATAAGCTAAAACCAATCGCTTATTTTTCAACTAAATTGGACAACGTAACGTGTGCATTACCACATTGTGTCAGAGCAGTTGTGGCAGCCTTGACGGCAGTAGAGAGCAGTTCACCCTTAAGGTCCCACATACAGTGTCTGCTCTCCTATTGCAAACCAATATGGCGTTTTTGACATTTATCTTGCATTGTCATCTTGCTGTCACAACCACATTTGACTGTTGAGCGATGCACAACCTTAAATCCAGCCACACTAATACCCTTACTTGATGAAGGCACGCAGCATGATTGACAGGAATTGGCTGAACAAGCTGCTGAATTAGTAGCATTAACCGAGGCATGCAAACTAATGATAAAAAAAATAAAAAATAAACTATTCAAATGGGCTGCTATATTGAGCCATGCTGTGTCACATGTCTCAACCGGAGGGATGGTGGCACAGATAGATGGACACTTTACAGCTCTAAAAAAAATAATAATAATAGCAGAAAGAAACACGTGGGTTCATTTAACACACTGTAAAAGAGTCATTTCAGCAGGGTACTCAAATAGGGAAGGTGAGCAAAAGTCTGATAACGGAGCGGGAGCAGATGTGTAGATTCTGAAAACGCTTGCTGGTCAGTGAAAAAAAAAGACACTAACCCTTTTCGTGAGAACTCACCAGAAAGGCACACCCACGTTGGTTATGAGATTCGATAAGTTGTTACGTAGCAACTTTGGTTACTATGGTGTTGGTTTTGTTTTTGTGGTACATGGGACGTCCCACCCTCAATGATAAAACCCATTTTTTAGATAGAAAATCGCCTACCAACTGGACCAATATGACGAACCCAATAATAAAAAAATTTTGAATCATTAACTCGTATCAAAAGGAGTACAGCTGATGATCAAAATTGTGGGCATGGCCTCCAAATGCGGCAAAACAGTTTAATATTTTGTGCCCCCCAAAATCAAGCTGCTTTAATCATAATTCCATATGCAGCTCTCACCAATGATCCTCAAAAGAATAGGCAGAATTGGGGATTTGGATATGACTGGTATGCAACTATAGGCTTTGGATGGGAACACCTCATTGGTGAAACAGGTTATGATTGGTCCAGTTGGTCAAAAAGAACAGCAAAAGAACATAGAAAGAAGTTTAACCTAAGCAAAACGGCCCATAGTTTAATATTGAAATACAAATCAAGTCACCCAATGTGTTTGATAGTGAGCTTGTGGGCCTATTCTGGTGGAAAATATCCCCACTTCCAAGTAGTATTGTGTTATAGGAACCGTGTTAAACCAAAAATGCCATTGAAAACATCAAAGAAAGGTGGACAAATTTTAATGGTTAACAACATAACTACTGATGATTGGTTCCTTATTGTCACAGGAGTTTCAGGACAAAATAACAATTGGTTACTATTGATGGAACAAGCAGCAAATGTCGCGAGAAAAGATTGTGTTGTTTGCATGGGTCCCAGGCCTTTGTTGCGCATAGTTCCGGGACAATTATCACAAGATTGTATTATTCCATTACAACAAGCTGGCAATTTTTTGACTTGAGTTCGTTGTCACATTTCTGTGGGGCCAATGATGTATTACTCGTGCACTCACTGTAGTTGTCTCGCCATGCTGCACTATTTGCATATACTGGCCACTCATGCCAGAGTAGCATCTGCTCCATTTGCTCATTGATTGAGGAGTATCTGTAACTTTTGCACAACCAACATTGTCCCAGATTATCGCACTACTCGTCACTTTAAACTGCATACACTCCTTGAAGTCTCAGCGCCCTTTGCACAATGTTCATTGCACCGAACTATTGCAATATTAGTCATTCGAACTGCTCTAAGTGCTAGAGGGCTCTGCATCTTTTTGCACAATTGTTTTTTGTCAATGTCTTTATGTCTCCAAAGTGTTATATAAATTGACTGTCTGTTGTACTGGAGCGGCTCCAACTACAAGACAAATTCCTTGTGTGTTTTGGACATACTTGGCAAATAAAGATGATTCTGATTCTGATACACTCCTTGAAGTCTCAGCACCCTCTGCACAATGTTCATTGCACTGGACTATTGCAATATTAGTCATTCAAACTGCTCTAAGTGCTAGAGGACTCTGCATCTTTTTGCACAATTGTCAAAAAAAAAAAAAATAATAAAATAAAATAAAGGCGGCACGGTGACCGACTGGTTAGAGCGTCAGCCTCACAGTTCTGAGGACCTGGGTTCAATCCCCGGCCCCGCCTGTGTGGAATTTGCATGTTCTCCCCGTGCCTGCGTGGGTTTTCTCTGGGCATTCCGGTTTCCTCCCACATCCTAAAAACATGCATTAATTGGAGACTCTAAATTGCCCGTAGGCATGACTTTGAGTGCGAGTGGTTGTTTGTTTGTATGTGCCATGCGATTGGCTGGCAACCAGTTCAGGGTGTACCCCGCCTCCAGCCCGATGACAGCTGGGGTTGGCTCCAGTACGCCCGCGACCCGAGTGAGGAGAAGCGGCTCAGAAAATGAATGAATGAATGAATGAAAAATAAAATACAAATTACCAGATAACTAGCAACCCTTTACTGCTCAGTGACTGTTTTCTTTTTTTTTGTCAATGTCTTTCTGTCTCCAAAGTTTTCTGTCAATTGACTGTTGTCATACTTGAGGAGCTCCAACTACCGGAGACAAATTCCTTGTGTGTTTTTGGACATACTTGGCAAATAAAGATGATTCTGATTCTGATGATTCTGAAAGTTGGAGATAGATAAATAGATGATGGAGAGACAGAAGAATTCATGTTCTCTACTTAAATACTAAACAACAAACAAATACCACTAATGTCTTTTATCGCAAATTTGATTTCTCGTGTTTATAATATTAAAGATTGTTTATTCCAGATTCAGTGTTTAAGCAAAATTCAAGTTTGTTGTCAATTATAAACTTTAACATTACATTTGTGCAGAAAAGGGAAACTTGCACCTCGCAGTGATTTCTCATGAAATATTGAGTTTGGCCCTCGACGGCCCAATTTTTAATTTTGGGCCACCGTGAATTTGAGTTTGACACCCCTGCAGTGTTGACTGAAAGTGTGCATATTTTTTAAGTTATTTATTTATGTTTTTTCTTGTTTAATTTTGAATGAAAGGTCAATATACAATTTTTAAACATGGATATTATATTTGTGTGTTAATTTCCAGTTTAAATGTGACAGTGTAAGATATGCTGCTTCTAATTAACATGACAAGATGCCCTCCAGAACAAATGTCGTGCCGCTGTTGATTGTTTCCTGTTTCTCCTTTTTTTCCTCCCTCTTCCATCTCCTCAGACAAGGCCTTCAACCCTCTTCCTCTACCTGCAACTGACCATGACACCAAGAGACGGACCTGCTCTCAACCCCAGGAGACGTGGATGAAGACAGAGCCGCAGGATCTGGGGCCGTGGCCGGGATGTCGCCCGCTTGACGAGCAGCTCTTGTGGCACTCTCTGACCGAGGGCAACCCGACGGCCCTCGCTTTCACACGGCCTTCCCGGGCAAGCGGGCAAGTACGTTTATTGCCCAACCGACGTTGACACTCTGTATAAGGACATGGACAGGGAGAGGACCTGGTTCCCATTTCAGGCATCCCCCATCTATGGCACAGCAGCAGCGATGGATGGACAGTCGTAAATGACTGTGTGCTTGTGTGCAATTTGTTTTTGTACATTGAGTGTCTGTAATACTGCAAATTCTGCATAGGTGTAATGATCTTTTTTTAACTGTATGTTCATTGCAGTATCTTTTGTCATGTTGATTCTTGTTAAAGTGGCACGAACCATTTTTCTAAAAACAATAAATGTTTGAAGACAAGTGCTGAATACACATGCAAAGACATAACAACATAGTGCTGAATTGTTGAGCTGGAGCTTATGCATCTTTTTCACCGTTTGAATTTTCCTGAGTGTGTCTTCATCAGTGTGAGGAGTGTGACATCATGTCGTCACTATCTGATAGTGGATCTAAGAGGCAGTCTGCTTGTGATCCTCCACAGTGGCCCAGATTAGCAGTTTTTTCACTTTGGCCCTTTCTCGCTTTAAGGTGTGAGCATTTTGTTTTTGGAGGGTTTCCAATAGATTAAAGACATTTCAGTTCTTCTTAATGGGGGAAATGGATTTGATAGACAAGCAAATTGAGTCACTCTCACTGTTTGAAGAGGTGTATTTTATTAAGGATCACATATCCACTTTATAGTTTACCACCAAAAGTAGAAGTTTCTTTACAGTCTATTTTAATCAATCAGCCACTTAGTTAATATTGACGTCACAAAATAGACAAAATGCATGCACTAACGAGTTCATTTGATGTATTTTTTGCTCAAGAAAATTAAAATTAAAATTAAAATTAAAATTAAAATTAAAATTAAAATTAAAATTAAAATTAAAATTAAAATTAAAATTATCATTTCCAATAATGATACATTTTGGAGCAATTGGTAAATAACTAATTCCATTTAGAACGCTCCTTTTTCATTTGCAAAATCGAAAATTGAAAAGCACTGGCATAGCAGGTGTGGGGAAAGGAATGTACTATACTATCAAGTGGCAGTAATTATTCATATTTTATATATCGTAGCTGTCAGGTAGAATCCTCTCACCTTCAAAATGACAACATTTCAGGAAATTTAAAAAAAAATACAGCTCGCTGTAATGTGCGGAAAAAAGGCGAATTAGGAGGATGTCATCATTAAAGTGATACAAACTAAGCTAACCGGGGTTAATTCTCAACAGTTGCCTGCGGGAGGCTTTTAGAAAATATATGGACAAGAAGAAGATACAATACAAGCTGGTACACAGAATACAAGACGGTAGATTTTTGTAAGTCTGTAACATAGTAATTACTTTTTTAAACATTTACATTTGCATTAAAAGCTTCTTCATCACTGCTACTCTCACCAGCACACTTGTGTGTCTTAGCCCGATGCATATAAGAGAATCTTGGACCACAAACTGAGCAGGAAAAATGTTTCTCACCAGTGTGGGTTCTTGTGTGCATTTTTAAATGTCCCTTCAGAGAGTGAATTGTGGACCACACACTGTGCAGGAAAAAGGTTTCTCATCAGTGTGCGTTCTTGTGTGTATTTTTAAGCTTCCCTTCATAGAGAATCTTTGGCCACAATCTGAGCAGGAAAATGTATTTTTCTCCAGTATGTGTTCTCACGTGTTGTTTAAAAGTGCTCTTATCAAATGTTTTCCCACACTGAGAACATTTCCATCGTTTGTTGTCAGTCTGAAATGTCATATCAATTTCAGACTGTCCATCATCATCATCATGAGTCGAGTGCGACGTCATGTCATCACTATTTGATAGTGGACCTAAGAGGCCGTCTGCTTGTGATCCTCGACAGTGGTCTCCATCAGCTTCTGTTGTCATGTGTTGACTTGAGCTGCTTGGAGGCTCCGCCCCTCTGCTCTCCTCACTGACCTTCATCTTCAATCTTCAAAGGGACACCAGTCGATGGAAACTTGGTGATATCCTCCTCCTTTTCCTGTCTGATGTGGGGGTGCAGTTCTTTCTCCATCCATCCATCCATCCATCCATCCATTTTCTACCGCTTATCCGTGGTCGCGGGGGCAGGGACGCCCAGACTTCCCTCTCCCCAGCCACTTAATCCAGCTCTTCCGGCGGGATCCCAAGGCGGTCCCAGGCCAGCCGAAGGATGTAGTCTCTCCAACATGTCCTGGGTCGTCCCCGGGGTCTCCTCCCGTTGGGACGTGCCCGGAACACCTCACAAGGAAGGCGTCCGGCAGTTATCCGAATCAGATGCCCCAGCCACCTCATCTGGCTCCTCTCGATGTGGAGGAGCAGCGACTCTACTCTGAGATCCTCCCGGACGACCGAGCTTCTCATCCTATCTCCAAGGGAGAGCCCGGACATCCTGCGGAGGAAACTCATTTCGGCCTCTTGTATCCGGGATCTTGTTCTTTCAGTCACGACCCACAGCTCGTGACCATAGGTGAGGATAGGAAAGTAGATCGACCGGTAAATTGAGAGCTTCGCCTTCCGGCTTAGTTCCTTCTTTACCACAACAGATCGATACAAAGTCCGCATCACTGCAGACGCTGCACCGATCCGCCTGTCAATCTCCTGTTTCATTCTTCCCTCACTCGTGAACAAGACCCCAAGATACTTGAACTCCTCCACTTGGGGCAGGATCTAATCCCCGACCTGGAGAAGGCACTGCACCCTTTTCCGACTGAGGACCATGGTCTCAGATTTGGAGGTGCTGATTCTCATCCCAGCCGCTTCACAGTTCACGCTGCGAACTGCTCCAGTGAGAGTTGGAGGTCACGACTTGATGAAGCCAACAGAACAACATCATCTGCAAAAAGCAGAGATGCAATAATGAGACCACCAAGCCGGACCCCCTCTACGCCTCGGCTGCGCCTAGAAATTCTGTCCATAAAAGATATGAACAGAATCGGTGACAAAGGGTAGCCTTGGCGGAGTCCAACCCTCACCGGAAATGAGTCCGACTTACTCCCGGATATGCGGACCAAACTCTGACTCCGGTCGTACAGGGACCGAACAGCCCATATCAGGGGGTTCGGTACCCCATACTCCCGAAGCACCCCTGACAGGACACCCCGAGAGACACGGTTGAACGCCTTCTCCAAGTCCACAAAACACATGTAGACTGGTTGGCGAACTCCCATGCACCCTCGAGGACCCTGCTAAGAGTGTAGAGCTGGTCCACTGTTCCACAGCCAGGATGAAAACCACACTGCTCCTCCTGAATCTGAGATTCAACTTCTTAAAAAGGGGGACCACCACCCCACTCTGCCAATCCAAAGGCACTGTCCCCGATGTCCATGCGATGTTGCAGAGGCGTGTTAACCAGGACAGCCCGACAACATCCAAAGCCTTGAGGAGCTCCTGGCAAATCTCATCCACCCCCGGGGCCCTGCCACCGAGAAGCTTATTAACCACCTCGGTAACCTCAACCCCAGAGATAGGAGAGCCCGCCTCAGAGAACCCAGACTCTGCTCCCTCATGGGAAGGCGTGTCGATGGAATTGAGGAGGTCTTCGAAGTATTCTCCCCACCGGCTCACAACGTCCCGAGTCGAGGTCAGCAGCGCCCTCTCCCCACTATACACAGTGTTGATGGTGCACTGCTTCCCCCCCTGAGACGCCGGATGGTGGACCAGAATTTCCTCGAAGCCGTCCGGAAGTCTTTCTCCATGGCCTCACCAAACTCCTCCCATGCCCGCGTTTTTGGTTCAGCGACCACCAAAGCTACATTCTGCTTGGCCAGCCAGTACCCATCAGCTGCCTCAGGAGTCCCACAGGCCAAAAAGGCCCGATAGGACTCCTTCTTCAGCTTGATGACATCCCCCACTGTTGGTGTCCACCAACGGGTTCGGGGATTGCCTCCACGACAGGCTCCAACCAATTACGGCCACAGCTCAGGTCGGCCACCTCAGCAATGGAGGCGCGGAACATGGTCCACTCGGACTCGATATCCCCTGCCTCACCCGGAATATGAGCAAAGTTCTGTCGGAGGTGGGAGCTGAAACTCCTTTTGACAGGGGATTCCGTCAGACGTTCCCAGCAGACTCTCACAATACGTCCACCATTGGAGCCAACTCACCACCAGGTGGTGATCAGTTGACAACTCCGCCCCTCTCTTCCCCCGAGTGTCCAAGACATGCGGCCGCAAGTCCGATTGATACGACCACAAAGTCGATCATCGAACTGCGACCTAGGGTGTCCTTGTGCCAAGTGCACGTGTGGACACCCTTATGCTTGAACATGGTGTTCGTTATGGACAAGCCTTGATGAGCACAGAAGTCCAATAACAGAACACAGCTCGGGTTCTGATTGGGGGGGCCGTTCCTCCCTTCCAGGTCTCACTGTCATTGCCCACGTGAGCATTAAAGTCCGCCAGCAGAACTGCTACCAGAGCCCAAGCTGTGCGTGGAGGCGAGTCCAACTATATCTAGTCGGAACTTCTCGACCTCACACACCAGCTCGGGCTCCTTCCCTGCCAGAGAGGTGACATTCCACGTCCCGAGAGCCAGCTTCTGTAGCCGGGGATCGGCTCGCCAAGGTCCCTGCCTTCGGCCACCGCCCAGCTCGCACGGCACCTGATCCCTATGGCCCTTCCCACAGGTGGTGAGCCCATGGGAAGGGGGACCCACGTTACCCTTTCGGGCTGTGCCCGGCCAGGCCCCATGGGTGCAGGTGACCCACGTCCGGGAAAGGGAAACATGAGTCCATATTGTGTCTTCGTCATAAGTGGTCTTTGAGCCGTGCTTTGTCTGGTCCCTCACCTAGGACCTGTTTGCCATGGGTGACCCTACCAGGGGCGTGAAACCCCAGCCATCTTAGCGCCTAGGATTATTGGGACACCCAAAACCCCAGGTCTTTCTCCTCTTTTTTAATTGAAATGGGCTCCTCTTCCTCTTTGATGTGGTGGACCTCTTCGTCCTTCACTTCCTCTTTAATAAGAGGGGGCCCTGGCTGCTGCCCCTGATTACGAAGATCTTCAGCGATGTCTGCAAGATACAAAAAGACAAACACGCATAGTTAGCGGAATCTTTTCACATGTTGGGACTAATGTGTATTATGCAGGGATCTCGTTCGATGTGTGTACCGCGTCTCAGATGCACAAAAATTAGCAGTGGCGCATAAAGTACAATCAATCTGCGTCTTCGGACAGGCCTAAACACATTTCACATACTGAGAGAGAACAAGAGCAATGAATAACACAAAAATATTGGACAGAATAAAAAATAGGGTAACACCTGTTATATGCAAAATTGCGGGGCCATGTAGCAGGAACCATGACATAGCGCAGGATTACTGCATCTGTATTCCGTGATGAGTTCCAGGGACTCATTGTTTCCATGACATGTCCATCCCAGGACTCACATAGTCTCAAGTATAAAATTGTTTTTATTTATAATTAAGGTTAATATGAAAGCAAGATGAGTTTGATATGTTGGAAATAATGAAATTGGGCAGGTAAACAACTGTTGGATTTATCTTACCCTCCATTTTAAAAAATAGACACAAAAGGAATGAAGACGCTGGTTTCTTTTTCTCATGAGGAGGGCGTATGGGAGATTGTTCAGATTACAGCCTCTCATCAGGCTAATAAGCAAATAAATGATAACTTCTACAATATATTTAACATTTCCCTCCTGTTTATCATGTATTTGCACAAATTCTCATATCATTTTACAGTCACTTCATTTCGATTTTTTAACTGTAGAATCATTTTTATGAAACAAATACATTTACACTCAGAGTAAACATGTCATACATGAATTTTGTAGTTTAAACATCGTAATCACCTGGATCAGGAAACAAATCAGGTAAAACAACATCATCATCATCATCATTGTCATCATTATCAACCTCCAATAAAGGATACATCTGCTCCATACGGTTCCTCTATGGGGGTGATTGCTGTGGTAATTAATCTCTGATTAAAGCCCGAATGCATGGGATACAACAACATCCACACAATGTCAGAATGGCTGCAAAAACAGCAATTGATATCAATATTGGTGAAATTAGGGTTTTGTATTTACCAAAAACGTCCATCCAGCTGTCCCACAAGGAGTGTTGATTGAGGGTCCGTAGACCATCGATGGCTCTGGTCAAGCTGCCATCTGAAGCAGTATTGTTTGTTCTCCAAACATACCGCAAACACCTCCCTCTCTTGCGAGGAGCATGTCGACAGCTATGCGGTTTTGGAACGTCCTTGAGCTGTTCGTGCACAGCTTCCAACCCACTCTGAGTCCAATTTCCTAATCTCTGTACATTGAAGTGGATATAGTTTATCCCATCAACATTTTTATTAATCGTACACCAACAGCATATGAAGTATTCAAATCCTCCTGGAACTCGGTCACCTAATTTGTATTTATTAGGAACCCCACGAGGAACACCTATGGCGTCGATGTATGTTTTATGTTGGATAATTTTGCCTCTGCCAGGATAAATCTCTTTTTTGTCTATGTTCTAGATTGGACAAAACATTGTTGCCCTTTCCATTAAATCTTGAAGAGGCATAGGGTATACTGACTATATACTATATACTATCAAAGTGATAATAGCGCACAATCCAGATATATATTTAGGTAATCTATCAAACAGTCTATCATCTCCGCACCACCACCAGATGTCACTCTGTGATACTGGCATAAACTGTGGTCCGACTTTTAAAGTTACTTTGCACTGTGTGTCTTTCAGTGGTCCTAATTTTTTGCCTTTACTAATCATGTTTATACAAGTGAAATTATTTGGTGCTACTAAAGTAGAAAACATTGGTTTGTGTTTATCTGGTTTTGTTACGGGTTACGGGTTCTTCTATCACAGTCTGGTTTGGTGCTGCTACAAAAAAGGACAAACTCCGACTGCAACGGACAATCAAAACTGCTGTAAGGATTGTCGGTACCCCCCTACCCACCCTTGAGGACTTGCACGCTGCCAGAACTAAGACAAGGGCGTGCAAAATCCTCTCGGACCCTCCCCACCCTGGTCACCAGCTCTTCCAGCTCCTTCCCTCAGGTAGGCGCTACCGATCAATGCAAACTAGAACTAGTAGACATTCCAACAGCTTCTTCCCTCTTGCAATCAACTTCTTGAACAGCTAACTTACAATTCCATTACAACAAGCTGGCAATTTTTTGACTTGAGTTCGTTGTCACATTTCTGTATTATGTATTACTCGTGCACTCACTGTAGTTGTCTCGCCGTGCTGCACTATTTGCATATAGTGGCCACTCATGCCAGAGTAGTATCTGCTCCATTTGCACACTGATTGAGGAGTATCTGTAACATTTGCACAACCATTGTCCCAGATTATCGCACTACTCGTCACTTTAAACCGCATACACTCCTTGAAGTCTCAGTGCCCTTTGCACAATGGTCATTGCACCGGACTATTGCGATATTACCCATTCGAACTGAGGACTCTGCATCTTTTTGCACAATTGTTGTTTGTTGTTGTTTTTTGTTAATGTCTTTATGTCTCCAAAGTGTTCTGTAAATTGACTGTCTGTTGTACTAGAGCGGCTCCAACTACCGGAGACAAATTCCTTGTGTGTTTTGGACATACTTGGCAAATAAAGATGATTCTGATTCTGATTCTGATTCTGATATATAGGATCCCATGATTTACACCTCTCAGCTGGTACAGTAGCGTTCATTAATGGAATAATACAATCTTGTGATAATTGTGCCGGAACTATGCGCAACAAAGGCCTGGGACCCATGCAAACCACACAATCTTTTCTCGCTACATTTGCTGCTTGTTCCACCAATAGTAACCAATTGTTATTTTGTCCTGAAACTCCTGTGACAACAAGGAACCAATCATCAGTAGTTATGTTGTTAACCATTAAAATTTGTCCACCTTTCTTTGAAGTTTTCAATGGCATTTCTGGTTTAACACGGTTCCCATAACACAATGCTACTTGGAAGTGGGGATCTTTTCCGCCAGAATATGCCCACAAGCTCATCATCAAACATACTGGGTGACTTGATTTGTATTTCAATATTAAACTATGGGCCGTTTTGCTTATGTTGAACTTCTTTCTATGTTCTTTTGGTGTTTTTTTTTTTTTTTTTGACCAACTGGACCAATCATAACCTGTTTCACCAATGAGGTTTTTCCCATCCAAAGCCTATAGTTACATACCAGTCATATCCAAATCCCCAATTCTGCCCATTCTCTTGAGCATCATTGGTGAGAGCCGCATATGGAATTATGATTAAAGCAGTTTGATTTTGGGGGGCATAAAATATTAAACCGGTGTGCCGCGTTTGGAGGCCATGCCCACAGTTCAAGCCTTTTCAGAATCTACACATCTGCTCCCGCTCCGTTATCAGACTTTTGCTCACCTTCCCTATTTGAGTACTCAGCTGAAATGACTCTTTTACAGTGTGTTAAATGAACCCACGTGTTTCTTTCTGCTATTTTTTTTTTTAGGGCTGTAAAGTGTCCATCTATCTGTGCCACCATCCCTCCGGTTGAGACATGTGACACAGCATGGCTCAATATAGCAGCCCATTTGAATAGGTTTTTTTATTTATTTTTTTTTCTTCTTCTGTGCTAATGTAAATTTCATTTTGTAGTTTTTCACTTTGTTTTTCCCAATAATTACGTTCTTGTTGTGAAATACTCATATTGGCTATCAGTATAGATTGTACCATCTTTATTTATCATTAGTTTGCATGCCTCGGTTAATGCTACTAATTCAGCAGCTTGTTCAGCCAATTCCTGTCAATCATGCTGCGTGCCTTCATCAAGTAAGGTGGAAGGCCTAGCGCAGCACTGGACACCAAATGTTGTTTAATGTCACAGAAGGCCTTTTCTGCCTCTGTACTCGATTAAACAGATGATGTCATTTTAAGGTTGTCTTCATACATTAATTTTGACAATGGTGCAACAATTTCTGCATAGTTTGGAATCCATGCTCTACAATAATTTGTCAGACCTAAAATGATTATTATGTTTCTTCATCTGTGGTTTAAGATTTTTTAAGACTATAGCTTTCCTGTCTTCAAATATAGTCCTTCCTCCTATACTTAAATTATGGCCTAGATATTTGACTTGCCTTTTACATCATTGCAATTTATTTTTGTTAACTTTATGTCCCTCTTCTGTTAGATGATGCAGCAAGGCCAATGAATCCTTGCATGTCTCTCCATCTGTAGATGCCAGGCGTGTTGTCATAACTTGTGAATAATTAGTTGGACTTTCACAGTAACCTTGCGGTAATCTAGTAAATGTATATATATATATTTTTTTTTCTCTCAAATGTGAATCCAAACCAAAATTGACTGTTATTTTCTATTGGTACTGAAAAGAATGCATTACTTATGTCCACTACTGTAAACACAGTAGCGTCTGGTCTTAATGAATTTAACAATGTGCGTGGGTTTGGTACGCATGCTGCTCTCTGTATTACTGCAGCTCATCACATTCTTTTTTATCTTCTATTTTTGTGATAAGCTGCAAGGCTGCAGACAATAGGGCCTTTCCCACGTTTAACGGTGGTTTGCCTTTTATTTTTTATATAATTTGATTCCTGCAACGCGGCTATTTTTTGTGTATTTAACCAACCATTAAAGCCCTGTCTCTAAATATTAAATTTTATCAGGATCCTGTTTTTTTTCTTTTAAATTTAATTGAATGAACCTCCAACCTTTACACTTCAGTGTATTCCTGTTTTTTATTTTACTACTTCCTTTCCCCATTTGAAAGAATTTGGTTCAGTGTAATACTACCTAGGGTAGTCTAGAACACTGTTTTTTTTCAGTAGGACGGTGATTCAAATTTACTTTCTGTGGTAATTCTCACTTCAACTCTTTCGAGTGGAGAATTCTTGCCTTTGCATCCACAAAAGTCCACCGTTTACTTTCCCACTGTTTTGGTATGGAATGAAAAACCTAGTGGTTTCCCATTTCCCATTTACACTCTCATTCAAATAGTTTTCATTCACACTGGCTCGTCAGAGGACTCCGCCGTCCCATACGGAATTTAACTACGTCTGTCAACAGCTCATTAGAGGACTCCGCCGTCCTATACGGAATTTAACTACGACGCCACGAAACTTTCCTAGTTTCTTTATTCATTAAACACGGAATTTAAGTACGTACAGGACTCCGCCGTCCTCGCGGAATTTGTCGGACTCCGCCGTCCCTCATTACTTGCCAGTGACTAGTATTACACAAGGTTTATTCTGCCACAGACTTCTTCGTCGCGCAATTCACTCACTCTTTTATCCTTTTTCCTAAATTTTTTTAAAAAAATTACTCACCAAAGTCGTCTTCAATCCTGTGGATTGTCGTCAACCTTCAGATCCCAGTTGAGGAGAACGAAGACCAGTCCCGGAAAGGGTCTCAATTGCCGTGGCCAAGGTCTCTTAACTGGAAGTCGGCTCCACAACTGGAATCCTCGGGTGTGTTGACATCCGGCTCGAAGGACCAATTTAATGTTGGATTTATCTTACCCAACATTATAAAAAATAGACACAAAAGGAATGAAGACACTGGTTTCTTTTTCTCATGAGGAGGGCGTATGGGAGATTATTCAGATCACAGTCTCTCAACACGCTCTAACCAATCTCTCCCGTCGCTCCTGCATTTATTTGAAAATAGGAGGGTTTTTCTAATAGGAGGGTTTGCAAACTCTTAAATTCCGTGTTTCCGTGTTTCCGTATGTTTGTAAAAACGTTACTAGTATCGTGTGAATGTGTAAAAGTATGAATCTATAGACAGGATTGTAAGTGACAACTGGGTTTGGAAGCAGATGCAAGAATCCTCCGCCCCGTGTGGGTAGAAGCTTGAGGATTACCAAAACTCAGACATTCATTGTCACCCTGTCATTTGGAATAAAGTCAGTATTTAGGTCACTCTAGGTGCAAATAAACTGACTTCCAAATTCACAAAATGGGAAAAAATAACAGTAAAACGGATCCAAAAGAACGCCTAACGTGTAAAGATTGGAAATATGTTCAACTCCAAAACCCTTCCAAAATAAAACATTTAAACACATGGATAACCAAATACGGTTTCGCTGGCCAGCTAAATTCGCAAAAATTAGTTCAACTTCGAAACGAAATAAAGTGTCGACACAAAAATAATATATCAAAAATAGAAAAAGAGAGATATGACGACTTATTCTTCTGGCTAAACATGGCGTATAAAAGAGAAAATATAATTGTCTTTCTTTTTCACAGTATGTTTAAGCGCATATGTAATAGTTAATGTCTCTTCTTGTTTTAACAGATATGGGATTAGAGAAAGCATAAGCGTTGTGAAAATAATGCAGAATTTCAAAGTAAAGAAATCATTCACGCCTGACTTTGGAGCAGAGGGTAATGGCAATGCTGTCGTAAAGCAAACTTGTGGTTCAATAGGTTATTGCTGGTAAAAACAACAACCAATATGTTCTTTTTATTGGACCCTGCAGGCATCTATGGAGGTTTCTTGCTTGGGGTGAGGTCAGTGAATGGTATGGGATTTTATGATTGGGAGAACACCGAACTGATCCGCCGCATTGAGATCCAACCAAAACACCTAAGACTTGTCAGTTTCTCTTTCTGTCATGGTCTGTGTTTTGGGTTGTGTTTAGTTTTGTTCCATGTTTTCCTGTGTTCCATGTTTGTCGTGTGCTCATTAGGTTGTCGTGTCCACCTGTTCTCGTCTACTTTGTGTCGACCAATCAGCTCTCTCCAGCCACTCGTGTCTTGTCCAGGTGTTCCTCATTGTCTCGTCAATTTGTTTGTATTTAGTTCCCTGGTTTCGTTCAGTTCTTGTCAGGTTCATTGTCGTTGTCACATGTCTTTGCCATATCATAGTCGTCAGTTGTCTTTATCATTGTGGTATGTCATTGTCAGGTGTCATTTTCCCTATCTATTCCATGTCTTACTCCCAGGTCATAGTTTTTTTCCAGTTTTAGATATTCAAGTGTTTCTTTGTTACTTTGGCTTGGTTGTTATCTGTTGTGGGACTTCGTTCAGTTTTGCTTTATCCAATATCCTTGTTTTCCCTTTTTAAAGATTCAATATTATTATTTTGAGACTCCCGCACTCCTGCCTTGCCTCCCTGCTTCCCTGCAATTGGCTCCACCATGTTCTTGCCTTGCGTTACTCTCCTTCGCCCTAACCATGTTCATGACAGAATGAACCGACCAGAACAGGACCCAGCGGGAAGAACATGGCGTCACCCTGGACACCACCAAACTGCCTCCCACCATCCTCAGCCTGCCATTCATACCTACCCTCCTCCAGTAAGCCCTATCGTTCAGTCTTTTCTGTTCTTTTCATCGGGTCCGCCCACTTGTCCTAGTTATTCACCATGCCCTACTATTTTACATCCACATGTTTCTTTAGATTCAGATTTTTCTGATTGTGAAGATGGCCCCGATTTAGTTAACCTCCTGTCTGATTCTGACTCTGACACAGATTTAGATTTTTCTGGTTCCTTCGCTAGTTTATCCCGTCCTCGTCAGTTTTTGTCACGTCTCCCCGTTTCCAACCCCAGTGAGTCCAAATCCTTTCCCACTGACCTTTTCTTGGGCACCCGTCGGCCATCTACCCGGGACCTCCGCGTGGTGGCCAACGGAGGCACCCAAGTAAAGGTCAAATTTTGCCCCCTCGTTTTTTTTCCCGTTCACAAGTCACTTAATTTTTCACCTGTTCCCACACATTGTTCCACGGCTCCACTTAAGTCATGTCGAGTCAAACCTCCCACCATGTTCAGTACCAGCCATTTTTCCTAGTTCACCTTCCCGAGACCTTGTGCACTCTGCCACTCCCGTACCCTCTACTCCCAAACCTCAAAGGCGGCAGGCTGAGGAAGCGACTGCAGGCCCTGTTCCTGCTCCTAAGCAGCTGCAGCAAGCTCCCGTTCCTGCTCCTCGGCAGCTGCGGCAGGCTCCCGTTCCTGCTCCTCGGCAGCTGTCATGGAGGGTGTTAGATGTGTTTGAAGTGCTCATTCCATGTATTTTAGAAAATTCCACAAAGATGCCAACCAGTTATCACATGGCTACTTTCAGGTCTATGTGTTTGTTTTATGAATGTTTAGTAAGATCCATCCATCCATTTTCTGAGCCGCTTCTCCTCACTAGGGTCGCGTGTTTAGTAAGATGGTTTGTGTTAAATATATTGTAGAAGTTATCATTTATTTGCTTAGCTTGCATTAGTATTATGGACGATTTTGAGAAAGGAAGATGTCTCTCCTTCAAGATGACTCAGCAGGAATCATCCGATAGAAGGGCGCCTTGACCAAGGACGTGGCCGGGGACGTGGCAGGTGTTGGTCTCATGTCTTCACCTTGAAACCCTCCCCTTAGTGTGTTGTGTCTTGTAAGCTTAGTATGTTATGTCTTGTAAACTCAGAAACCTCCCTATTTCAAATAAATACAGGAGCGACGGGAGAGATTGTTTAGAGCGTGATGAGAGGCTGTAATCTGAACAATCTCCCATACGCCCACCTCATGACCAAAAGAAACCAGCGTCTTCATTCCTTTTGTCTATTTTTATAGGTGTTGGGTAAGATAGATCCAAGAGTTTACTAGCAACACAAGCAGTCTCATTCTTACCTTTGTATCCCTCCATTTTTATTTTTTTTTTATTTATTTATTTTTTGTCTTGTGTACAGATCTTCTGGTCGGACTCTGGTGAGTTGGTCTGCATCGCGACTGAAGAGTCTTTCTTCATCCTTCGATACATGGCTGATAAAGTAGCTGCCTCACAAGAGAACAACGGAGTGACGGAGGACGGCATTGAGGATGCTTTTGAGGTTTGTCTGCATTTCCATTGTTATGAGCACTTTTATTATGGTACAGTAACCACCCCCCCCCCCCCCCCCACACATGTTTTAAACGTATTAAAACACACTTTTTAAAGTATTCCTTAGCACCTGCTTTTACTCCGTCGTTTACAGTTCTCCAAATAAGAGGCTAAGCTTGCCTCAAGCTGTTTTTTTTGTGGTCAATCCACAAAACATTTACTATAAAATTGACAAATATAACAAAAGCGATTGAAACATATTTTTAAACACCAAAATGTTCAACCAAACCATGTACTGCAATTTTTTGTGAATGTGCATTTTTTCCCCCAAAAAAATTGTCAAGTCAATAGTGCTTTCACATTTTATAAATGTATGCCCCCTTCTAGTGGTTATGAAAAACCTGAACACTTTCATTCCAAAATGCCAACGACTGGTTATAAAAAAAGTGTATCCTACACTTTCATTCCAATGTGACAGGAGTACGTATGACTGCATATATGTACAGTTGTGCTCATAAGTTTACATACACTGGCAGAATTTGTGAAATGTTGTTTTTGTTAAATATGACTGACTGAACAACCTTTATTAATTTCTTTATGGTTATGTTTTGTTTAATGACAATGCTTTTCTTAAATGCTTGACTGTTTAATTTGAATCCCAATAAAATAAAATTGGTGGCACGGTGGACGACTGGTTAGAGCGTCAGCCTCACAGTTTTGAGGACTCGGGTTCAATCCACGGCCCCGCCTGTGTGGAGTTTGCATGTTCTCCCCGTGCCTGTGTGGGTTTTCTCCGGGCACTCCGGTTTCCTCCCACATCCCAAAAAAATGCATTAATTGGACACTCTAAATTGCCCGTAGTTGTGACTGTAAGTGCAAATGGTTGTTTGTTTGTATGTGCCCTGCGATTGGCTGGCAACCAGTTCAGGGTGTACCCCGCCTCCTACCCGATGACAGCTGGGATAGGCTCCAGCTGGATGGATGGATGGATGGATAAAATAAAATTAAATGTTTCGCCTGGTCCTTCATGTTTTCTTGAAGGAATTGTACCCATCTTACAAATTCTGCATGGGTAATCAAACATAGGAGCACAACTGTGTTTTCTAATTTACTAAATAAAAGTAGGGCTGTAAATTTCTAAATAAGAGCAAGCATATTAAAAACATCTCCAAAACATCTAACCTTGGCGGTCCCAAGCCTGGCAAAATGATTACGTGTTCAAATAAAGACCTTCAGAATAATTCTTTTGGAAAAATAAAATAACAAAATACAGATAATACTTCATGTTTTGATCATATGGGTCGAAGCAAAATCATGCATTGTAAAAATGCATTATACATGGGTAGATGGGGTTTCCAGAATTTTTAGGTCAACTTTGGTGCGTATTATACATGGGTGCACATTATACACAAGAAATTACGGTATGTCACGATCAACAAAACACACCTAGCTTCTTCTTTTCCTTTGGGCTTGTAAGGGGTTGCCACAGCGTCTCATCCTTTTCCATGTCAGCCTATCTCCTGCATCCTCCTCTCTAACACCAACTGCCCTCATGTCTTCCCTCACAACATCCATCAACCTTCTCTTTGGTCTTCCTCTAGCTCTCTTCCCTGGCAGCTCCATCCTCATCGCCCTTCTACCAATATACTCACTATCTCTCCTCTGGATGTGTCCAAACCATCGAAGTCTGCTCTCTCTTTCATTGTCTCCAAAACATCTAACCTTGGCCCAAGCCCGGAGAAATGCCAGGCTTGGGACCGGCCTACAGTTTGCACTAGCCATAGGGCTAGCTTAATGCTAACATATTATGTGAAACACCATAGGCGGGTTTACACCATAGGCGGGTTTACGGAAATTAGCATAGATGTAACGTAACTATAAATCTTAAAAAAACAAAACAAACTCACCGGGACTACTTGAACACATGTAGCAGCAACACATACAGATAGCGTGCAACAATACTCGTAGTCATATATTCACTCTGCTCAGTAGGAACAACTATTACTACAGCTTAGTTGGGGACGTTCTCAGCCTCTTATGCTTGCTCTTAATTACGCTGCATCCCTTCAGTAGTCCTCAGTGCTGCCTGGCACATTGGTGCACCAGAAAACAATTATGCGATTGATTGGTGCCACTAACTGTCGTGTGTGTGTGTGTGTGTGTGTGTGTGTGTGTGTGTGTGTTCCGGGTTTTGTCTTCCCCCCGTTTCACACACCTGCTCCTGTGAGCATCTTCACCACCTGTGCCTCGTTCACCCTAATTACCCCTTGTATATAACATCGTGTCTCATTTCCTCTCGTTGCCAGTTCGTTGTACCTTGTCGCCTTCCAGCATTCCTTGTTTCCACGTCATAGATTCACAGTAAGACTTGACCCTGTTCCGATTATCGACCTTGCCTCTTTGCCTCATGTTTTTGGATACTGTTGCCTCTCTTGGATTGCCTGCCTGTGTACCGACCTATGCCCGTCTATTAAACCTCTCTTTTTGGAAACTGTCAATTTGTTTTGGAGTCGTGCATTTTTGGGTCCTATCCTCTGTTCCGTTCATGACGAACGAACTGGCCAGAACATGGACCCAGCAGACTCAGACCCGGTGCGCAAAGCCCTTCAAGCGCAGGGTCAACGCCTCGCGAAGCAGGATGAGCAGATTGCCGCCCTCCACCTTCATCTAGAGGGACTGTCAAGGAATCAGGACAATATGATGAGGCAGGTGGCCTCGCAGTTTGAACTTCTTTTGAATTTTTTTCAAGAGAAGGAACCAGTTGGCACCACACCCAGTACTGCCACGGTATTTCCGTGTGAAGTAGTCACCATGCAGCCACCTGCCACCTCCGCTGCTGCTGTCTGCCCACAGCTCTCTCGACCGGAGAGGTTCTCTGGAGAATCTGGGAACATTAAGCCGTTCATCACGCAGTGCGAACTCCACTTTGAACTGCAGGCAGCCGCCTTCCCCACCGAGCGGGCAAAGATCGCATTCGTCATTTCCCACCTGACTGGTCGTGCGGAGGCGTGGGCTACTGCTGAATGGAGCCGCAATTCCGCCGCGTGTCATTCATGGGCTTTTTTCGTCAAGACTATGGAGCAAATTTTTCAATTTTCCACTCCTGATCGTGAGGCAGCTCGCTCCCTTGTCACCTTACAACAAGGCAAGCGCAGGGTGTCAGATTACGCGATTGAGTTTCGCATTCTAGCAGCTGAGACTCATTGGAATAATCGGGCGCTACTCGATGCCTTTTTTCAAGGACTATCCCCCGCCGTCAAGGATCATTTAGTCCCGCTAGACCTGCCAACCGACTTGGACACTCTCATCGCTCTCACCCTCAACATCGACAGAAGGCTTTTGGATCGCGAGCTGGATGGAGATCGGCGGAGGGATGCATCACCGCGCACTTGGAGGACGAGCCTCGGTGACAAGCCAAACCAAGGCAGATTCCCTGCTGCCAGTCTCAATCCACTGGCTAGCGTCACCACGGATGAGCCCATGCAACTGGGCAGGTTCCGTCTCTCCCCTGAGGAACGTCAACGCCGGCTGAAGGAAGGGCGGTGCTTCTACTGCGGTCAGTTGGGTCATTCCGTGAGCAACTGTCACGTCAAAGTTGCCGGTGCCGGTAGCCAGGGCACGGGAGAGGTGAGTCTGAATTTCATTAAGGAAGACCCTACACGGGTTCTTCCTAAAGTGACACTATGCTCTCCTGATCAAGAAATTCATACACCTGTATTAATTGACTCTGGTTCTGATGCAACCTTACTCAACTCCTTCCTTGTTAGACGTATGCACCTTAGAACCTTTGGAATAAAACGCTACCGCAACACCTATGCTGCAGACGGCAGTTTTATGGGCAAGATCACTCACCGCACCCAAACACTCACATTGACATTCCCTGATTCTCACTCGGAACGTATTAGTGTTCATGTTTTTGACGCCATAAATCATGACGTTATCTTAGGGAACCCATGGTTGAAATTACATAACCCCCACATTGACTGGTCCTCTGGGCAGGTTATGTCATGGGGCAGCAATTGCGCCCGGAACTGTTTCAAGCCGCCACGTGATGTTCAGGGTCATGTTTCTAAGGACACTCCACAGACCCCATCTGCGGATCCTGATTTATCTCAAGTGCCCACCTGTTATCAGGATATTAAAGATGTTTTTTCCAAGTCCAAGGCCAAATCCCTTCCACCCCACAGACCTTATGACTGTGCTATTGACTTGCTGCCTGGAACCACACCCCCACGAGGGAGGTTGTTCTCTCTTTCAGGGCCGGAACACAAGGCCATGAAGGAATACGTAGAAGAATCACTGGCAGCCGGGATCATTCGCCCATCTTCATCCCCTGCGGGAGCAGGATTTTTCTTCGTGGACAAGAAAGACAAGACCCTGCGACCCTGTATCGATTACCGGGGTCTCAATGAGATCACGGTAAAAAACAGGTACCCTCTTCCTCTCATCTCCACCGCCTTTGAGTTCCTGGAGGGAGCCAAGATTTTCACAAAACTGGACTTAAGAAATGCATATCATCTAGTCAGGATAAGGGAGGGGGATGAATGGAAAACAGCATTCAACACACCAACGGGACATTATGAATATTTGGTAATGCCTTTTGGGCTTACTAACGCTCCAGCTGTTTTCCAGAACCTTGTCAACGATGTCCTGCGCGACATGTTGAATGTTTGTTTTTGTTTATTTAGATGACATTCTGATAATCTCCCCGGATGAGGAGACTCACATTATTCATGTCCGCTCTGTTTTGCAGCAGTTACTGCTGAATCAACTCTATGTCAAGGCTGAGAAATGTGAGTTCCACCAGGCGTCCTGTTTCTTTTCTGGGTTTCGTCCTGGCTCAAGGTGAAGTCAAGATGGACCCTTGCAAAGTCGATGCCGTTATTAATTGGCCTACTCCCACGTCACGCAAAGATGTACAAAGGTTCTTAGGGTTCGCAAACTTCTACAGGAAATTCATCAGGAATTCAGTTCTATAGCCTCTCCTTTGCATGATCTTACCTCGCCACACAAACCTTTTGTATGGAACCCGCTTTGTCATGCAGCTTTTCAAAAACTTAAGTCGAGCTTTACCTCCGCTCCCATCCTTACTTTGCCAGATCTCAAACAGCAGTTTGTGGTAGAAGTCGATGCGTCTGATGCCGGAATAGGAGCAGTGCTCTCCCAGAAGTCTCTCAAGGATGAGAAGTTACATCCTTGTGCGTTTCTCTCCAAAAAATTGACCCCAGCTGAAAAAAATTATGACATTGGCGACCGTGAACTGTTGGCAGTCAAGGTGGCTTTGATGGAGTGGAGGCACTGGCTAGAGGGGGCACATACTCCGTTTTTAGTATGGACAGATCACAAGAACCTTGAATATATTAAAACTGCCAAAAGATTAAATGCGAGGCAGGCTAGATGGGCTCTTTTCTTCTCTAGATTTAATTTTACGTTATCGTACCGACCGGGTTCTAAAAATGGTAAGCCAGATGCTTTGTCACGCATTTTCTCCGAGGAGAGTTCTTTGTCCGACCCTAAGACTATTTTGCCTAAGTCATGCTTCATTTCCGCTTTTGTTTGGGACATTGAGACTGCGGTTGAAGGGGCTCTGAAAGACACTCCTAGCCCTGAAGATTGCCCCGAGAACAGGCTTTATGTGGTTCCGACCTTAAGGGGAAAAGTCATCCACTGGGCTCACACGAACCGAACGGTATGTCACCCAGGCATTGCCAAGACGCTATCGGTGGTCGAACAGCGCTTTTGGTGGCCTAATGTTAGGAGGGATGTTAGCGATTACGTCAATGCTTGCCAGGTATGTGCTGCTAACAAGGCCTCTCATCAACGTCCTTCTGGGGAGTTGCGACCCCTGCCAATACCACAACGTCCTTGGTCAGACATTTCCGTAGACTTTGTTACAGGATTACCGGCCTCTAAAGGCAATACCACCATTCTTACAGTTGTTGACAGGTTCTCTAAGATGGCGCACTTCATTGCGCTTCCAAAACTCCCCTCAGCTAAAGACACTGCCGAGCTAATGATTAATCAGGTTTTTAAGTTCCATGGTTTCCCCAAGAATGTGGTGTCTGATAGGGGTCCCCAATTCATTTCGCAATTTTGGAAGGAGTTTTGTAAACTCATAGGTGCTACCGCCAGTCTGTCATTCGGGTTTCATCCTGAAACCAACGGCCAAACCGAGAGGCTGAACCAGGACCTGGAGACGGGGCTCCGCTTCACAGGAGCCGTGATCCTGGTCTCAGAAACTGGTTTGGGTCGAATTCTCCCACAATTCCCTCCCCTCTGCATCCACTGGTCTATCGCCTTTTCACGTTGTGCATGGTTACCAACCATCTCTGTTTCCTGCCATAGCCCCAGAATCCACAGTTCCAGCGGCATTAACCTTGGTGAGACGCTGCAGGAGGACCTGGGAGCGAGCCCGCCAAATGCTGCTGCGCCAGGGACGGTCCTACAAAGCCGCTGCTGACCGTCGGAGGACACCGGCCCCGAACTACAAAGTGGGTCAGCGAGTTTGGCTTTCGACCAAACATATTCCACTCCGGGTGGAGTCCAAGAAGCTCGCTCCCAGGTTCGTTGGGCCCTTCCCCATCACAAAAATAATCAACCCTGTCACCGTGAAGCTGAGGCTCCCAAGGTCTATGCGGGTCCACCCTACTTTTCACGTCAGCCTACTCAAGCCAGCCTGGGAGTCCCCTCTGGTCCCGCATTCCAGGCCCCCTCCTCCCCCCCGGTTTGTGGATGGGGGCCCTGTCTTCTCTGTGAAGCGGCTGTTGTCATCTCGTCGGAGGGGCAGGGGGTTTCAATATCTGGTGGACTGGGAGGGCTATGGGCCTGAGGAGCGTTCCTGGGTACCGTCTGCGTTTATCGTGGATGATTCGCTCATTCGGGACTTCCACGTTGCGCATCCAGGGGCCCCAGGGCCGTCTGGGGCCGGCCGTTGAGGGGGGGGTACTGTCATATGTGTGTGTGTTCCGGGTTTTGTCTTCCCCCCCCCGTTTCACACACACCTGCTCCTGTGAGCATCTTCATCACCTGTGCCTCGTTCACCCTAATTACCCCTTGTATATAACCTAGTGTCTCATTTCCTCTCGTTGCCAGTTCGTTGTACCTTGTCGTCGCGTTCCAGCATTCCTTGTTTCCACGTCATAGATTCACAGTAAGACTTGACCCTGTTCCGATTATCAACCTTGTCTCTTTGCCTCATGTTTTTGGATACTGTTGCCTCTCTTGGATTGCTTGCCTGTGTACCGACCTATGCCCGTCTATTAAACCTCTCTTTTTGGAAACTGTCAATTTGTTTTGGAGTCGTGCATTTTTGGGTCCTATCCTCTGTTCCGTTCATGACAGAAATGTACAGCCCTACTTTTATTTAGTAAATTAGAAAACACAGTTGTGCTCATATGTTTGATTACCCAGGCAGAATTTGGAAGATGGGTATAATTCTTTCAAGAAAACATGAAGGACCAAGTGAAACACATTTAATTTTATTTTATTGGGATTCAAATTAAACAGTCAAGCATTTCAGAAAAGCATTGTCATTAAACAAAACATAACCATAAAGTAATTAATGAAGGTTGTACATGTACAGTACATGGTTTGGTTGAACATTTTGGTGTTTAAAAATATGTTTCAATCGCTTTTGTTATATTTGTCAGTTTTACAGTATATATTTCCTGGATTGACCAAAAAAAAAAAAAAAAACAGCTTGAGGCAAGCTTTGCTCTTATTTGGAGAACTGTAAACGACGAAGTAAGATCAGGTGCTAATGAATACTTTTAAAAGTGTGTTTTAATACGTTTAAAACATGTGGGGGGGGGGGGGGGGGTTACTGTACCATAATAAAAGGGCTCATAACAATGGAAATACACACAAACCTCAAAAGCATCCTCAATGCCGTCCTCCGTCACGACTTCGTTGTTCTCTTGTGAGGCAACTACTTTATCAGCCATGTATCGAAGGATGAAGAAAGACTCTTCAGTCGCGATGCAGACCAACTCATCAGAGTCTGCACACAGGACAAAAAAAATAAAATGGAGGTATACAAAGGTAAGAAAGAGACTGCTTGTGTTGCTAGTAAACCACCTAACTAAACATTCATAAAAAAACACATAGACCTGAAAGTAGCCATGTGATAACTGGTTGGCATCTTTGTGGAATTTTCTAAAATACATGGAATGAGCACTTCAAACACCTCTAAAATCAGAATCAGAATCAGAATCATCTTTATTTGCCAAGTATGTCCAAAACACACAAGGAATTTGTCTCCGGTAGTTGGAGCCGCTCTAGTACAACAGACAGTCAATTTACAGAACACTTTGGAGACATAAAGACATTGACAAAAAACAACAACAAACAACAATTGTGCAAAAAGATGCAGAGTCCTCAGTTCGAATGGCTAATATCGCAATAGTCCGGTGCAATGACCATTGTGCAAAGGGCACTGAGACTTCAAGGAGTGTATGCGGTTTAAAGTGACGAGTACTGCGATAATCTGGGACGATGGTTGTGCAAATGTTACAGATACTCCTCAATCAGTGTGCAAATGGAGCAGATGCTACTCTGGCATGAGTGGCCACTATATGCAAATAGTGCAGCACGGCGAGACAACTACAGTGAGTGCACGAGTAATACATAATACAGAAATGTGACAACGAACTCAAGTCAAAAAATTGCCAGCTTGTTGTAATGGAATTGTAAGTTAGCTGTTCAAGAAGTTGATTGTGTCATGAACGGAACAGAGGATAGGACCCAAAAATGCACGACTCCAAAACAAATAGACAGTTTCCAAAAAGAGAGGTTTAATAGACGGGCATAGGTCGGTACACAGGCAGGCAATCCAAGAGAGGCAACAGTATCCAAAAACATGAGGCAAAGAGACAAGGTCGATAATCGGAACAGGGTCAGGTCTTACTGTGAATCTATGACGTGGAAACAAGGAATGCTGGAACGCGACGACAAGGTACAACGAACTGGCAACGAGAGGAAATAAGACACGAGGTTATATACAAGGGGTAATTAGGGTGAACGAGGCACAGGTGATGAAGATGCTCACATGAGCAGGTGTGTGTGAAACAGGGGGGGGAAGACAAAACCCGGAACACACACACATGACAGTACCCCCCCCCTTAACGGCCGGCCCCAGACGGCCCTGGGGCCCCTGGATGCGCACCGTGGAAGTCCCGAATGAGCGAATCATCCACGATAAACGCAGACGGTACCCAGGAACGCTCCTCAGGCCCATAGCCCTCCCAGTCCACCAGATATTGAAACCCCCTGCCCCTCCGACGAGATGACAACAGCCGCTTCACAGAGAAGACAGGGCCCCCATCCACAAACCGGGGGGGAGGAGGGGGGCTGGAAGGCGGGACCAGAGGGGACTCCCGGGCTGGCTTGAATAGGCTGACGTGAAAAGTAGGGTGGACCCGCATGTACCTTGGGAGCCTCAGCTTCACGGTGACAGGGTTGATTATTTTTGTGATGGGGAAGGGCCCAACGAACCTGGGAGCGAGCTTCTTGGGCTCCACCCGGAGTGGAATATGTTTGGTCGAAAGCCAAACTCGCTGACCCACTTTGTAGTTCGGGGCCGGTGTCCTCCGACGGTCAGCAGCGGCTTTGTAGGACCGTCCCTGGCGCAGCAGCATCTGGCGGGCTCGCTCCCAGGTCCTCCTACAGCGTCTCACCAAGGTTAATGCCGCTGGAACTGTGGATTCTGGGGCTATGGCAGGAAACAGAGATGGTTGGTAACCATGCACAACGTGAAAAGGCGACAGACCAGTGGATGCAGAGGGGAGGGAATTGTGGGAGAATTCGACCCAAACCAGTTTCTGAGACCAGGATCGCGGCTCCCGTGAAGCGAGACATCGGAGCCCCGTCTCCAGGTCCTGGTTCAGCCTCTCGGTTTGGCCGTTGGTTTCAGGATGAAACCCGGATGACAGACTGACGGTAGCACCTATGAGTTTACAAAACTCCTTCCAAAATTGCGAAATGAATTAGGGACCGCTATCAGACACCACATTCTTGGGGAAACCATGGAACTTAAAAACCTGATTAATCATTAGCTCGGCAGTGTCTTTAGCTGAGGGGGGTTTTGGAAGTGCAATGAAGTGCGCCATCTTAGAGAACCTGTCAACAACTGTAAGAATGGTGGTATTGCCTTTAGAGGCCGGTAATCCTGTAACAAAGTCTACGGAAATGTCTGACCAAGGACGTTGTGGTATTGGCAGGGGTCGCAACTCCCCAGAAGGACGTTGATGAGAGGCCTTGTTAGCAGCACATACCTGGCAAGCATTGACGTAATCGCTAACATCCCTCCTAACATTAGGCCACCAAAAGCGCTGTTCGACCACTGATAGCGTCTTGGCAATGCCTGGGTGACATACCGTTCGGTTCGTGTGAGCCCAGTGGATGACTTTTCCCCTTAAGGTCGGAACCACATAAAGCCTGTTCTCGGGGCAATCTTCAGGGCTAGGAGTGTCTTTCAGAGCCCCTTCAACCGCAGTCTCAATGTCCCAAACAAAAGCGGAAATGAAGCATGACTTAGGCAAAATAGTCTTAGGGTCGGACAAAGAACTCTCCTCGGAGAAAATGCGTGACAAAGCATCTGGCTTACCATTTTTAGAACCCGGTCGGTATGATAACGTAAAATTAAATCTAGAGAAGAAAAGAGCCCATCTAGCCTGCCTCGCATTTAATCTTTTGGCAGTTTTAATATATTCAAGGTTCTTGTGATCTGTCCATACTAAAAACGGAGTATGTGCCCCCTCTAGCCAGTGCCTCCACTCCATCAAAGCCACCTTGACTGCCAACAGTTCACGGTCGCCAATGTCATAATTTTTTTCAGCTGGGGTCAATTTTTTGGAGAGAAACGCACAAGGATGTAACTTCTCATCCTTGAGAGACTTCTGGGAGAGCACTGCTCCTATTCCGGCATCAGACGCATCGACTTCTACCACAAACTGCTGTTTGAGATCTGGCAAAGTAAGGATGGGAGCGGAGGTAAAGCTCGACTTAAGTTTTTGAAAAGCTGCATGACAAAGCAGGTTCCATACAAAAGGTTTGTGTGGCGAGGTAAGATCATGCAAAGGTGAGGCTATAGAACTGAAATTCCTGATGAATTTCCTGTAGAAGTTTGCGAACCCTAAGAACCTTTGTACATCTTTGCGTGACGTGGGAGTAGGCCAATTAATAACGGCATCGACTTTGCAAGGGTCCATCTTGACTTCACCTTGAGCCAGGACGAAACCCAGAAAAGAAACGGACGCCTGGTGGAACTCACATTTCTCAGCCTTGACATAGAGTTGATTCTGCAGTAACTGCTGCAAAACAGAGCGGACATGAATAATGTGAGTCTCCTCATCCGGGGAGAATATCAGAATATCATCTAAATAAACAAAAACATAAACATTCAACATGTCGCGCAGGACATCGTTGACAAGGTTCTGGAAAACAGCTGGAGCGTTAGTAAGCCCAAAAGGCATTACCAAATATTCATAATGTCCCGTTGGTGTGTTAAATGCTGTTTTCCATTCATCCCCCTCCCTTATCCTGACTAGATGATATGCATTTCTTAAGTCCAGCTTTGTGAAAATCTTGGCTCCCTCTAGGAACTCAAAGGCGGTGGAGATGAGAGGAAGAGGGTACCTGTGATCTCATTGAGACCCCGGTAATCGATACAGGGTTGCAGGGTCTTGTCTTTCTTGTCCACGAAGAAAAATCCTGCTCCCGCAGGGGATGAAGATGGGCGAATGATCCCGGCTGCCAGTGATTCTTCTACGTATTCCTTCATGGCCTTGTGTTCCGGCCCTGAAAGAGAGAACAACCTCCCTCGTGGGGGTGTGGTTCCAGGCAGCAAGTCAATAGCACAGTCGTAAGGTCTGTGGGGTGGAAGGGATTTGGCCTTGGACTTGGAAAAAACATCTTTAATATCCTGATAACAGGTGGGCACTTGAGATAAATCAGGAGAGCATAGTGTCACTTTAGGAAGAACCCGTGTAGGGTCTTCCTTAATGAAATTCAGACTCACCTCTCCCGTGCCCTGGCTACCGGCACCGGCAACTTTGACGTGACAGTTGCTCACGGAATGACCCAACTGACCGCAGTAGAAGCACCGCCCTTCCCTCAGCCGGCGTTGACGTTCCTCAGAGGAGAGACGGAACCTGCCCCGTTGCATGGGCTCATCCGTGGTGACGCTAGCCAGTGGATTGAGACTGGCAGCAGGGAATCTGCCTTGGTTTGGCTTGTCACCGAGGCTCGTCCTCCAAGTGCGCGGTGAAGCATCCCTCCGCCGATCTCCATCCAGCTCGCGATCCAAAAGCCTTCTGTCGATCTTGAGGGCGAGAGCGATGAGAGTGTCCAAGTCGGGTGGCAGGTCTAGCGGGACTAAATGATCCTTGACGGCGGGGGATAGTCCTTGAAAAAAGGCATCGAGTAGCGCCCGATTATTCCAATGAGTCTCAGCTGCTAGAATGCGAAACTCAATCGCGTAATCTGACACCCTGCGCTTGCCTTGTTGTAAGGTGACAAGGGAGCGAGCTGCCTCACGATCAGGAGTGGAAAATTGAAAAATTTGCTCCATAGTCTTGACGAAAAAAGCCCATGAATGACACGCGGCGGAATTGCGGCTCCATTCAGCAGTAGCCCACGCCTCCGCACGACCAGTCAGGTGGGAAATGACGAATGCGATCTTTGCACGCTCGGTGGGGAAGGCGGCTCCCTGCAGTTCAAAGTGGAGTTCGCACTGCGTGATGAACGGCTTAATGTTCCCAGATTCTCCAGAGAACCTCTCCGGTCGAGAGAGCTGTGGGCAGACAGCAGCGGAGGTGGCAGGTGGCTGCATGGTGACTACTTCACACGGAAATACCGTGGCAGTACTGGGTGTGGTGCCCACTGGTTCCTTCTCTTGAAAAAATTTCAAAAGAAGTTCAAACTGCGAGGCCACCTGTCTCATCATATTGTCCTGATTCCTTGACACTCCCTCTAGGTGAAGGTGGAGGGCGGCAATCTGCTCATCCTGCTTCGAGAGGCGTTGACCCTGCGCTTGAAGGGCTTTGCGCACCGGGTCTGAGTCTGCTGGGTCCATGTTCTGGCCAGTTCGTTCTGTCATGAACGGAACAGAGGATAGGACCCAAAAATGCACGACTCCAAAACAAATGGACAGTTTCCAAAAAGAGAGGTTTAATAGACGGGCATAGGTCGGTACACAGGCAGGCAATCCAAGAGAGGCAACAGTATCCAAAAACATGAGGCAAAGAGACAAGGTCGATAATCGGAACAGGGTCAGGTCTTACTGTGAATCTATGACGTGGAAACAAGGAATGCTGGAACGCGACGACAAGGTACAACGAACTGGCAACGAGAGGAAATGAGACACGAGGTTATATACAAGGGGTAATTAGGGTGAACGAGGCACAGGTGATGAAGATGCTCACATGAGCAGGTGTGTGTGAAACAGGGGGCGGAAGACAAAACCCGGAACACACACACATGACAGATTGCAAGAGGGAAGAAGCTGTTGGAATGTCTACTAGTTCTAGTTTGCATTGATCGGTAGCGCCTACCTGAGGGAAGGAGCTGGAAGAGCTGGTGACCAGGGTGGGGAGGGTCCGAGAGGATTTTGCACGCCCTTGTCTTAGTTCTGGCAGCGTGCAAGTCCTCAAGGGTGGGTAGGGGGGTACCGATAAAAGCCTCGTACGAAGGGAGCGCGGGGCTCTCTCATCTTCCAAAAAGGTGGGAGAGACACACGCTTTTTTCCTCTCACAATGATCAGGGACAGGCTGGCAGGAGGACTTCTTCTTTGAATTTTCCTCTTTAATTGGGTAAGACTAAAATAATATTATAATAAGGTAACTAATAGAACCGCCATTGACATTGCGTGGATAGGGAAGAAGGCTAGTCAGCTGTCCAGGGATTCTTATATTCCAATTTATCTTATTATTAATTGGCATCACGGCTCCGTAGGACTTGATCACTCCTTAAGGCTCACTCAAAAGGTAATACTTGTTTTATGATTTATTATTTTTAAACTACTTCTATTTCTTTTCAATTTTTGTTATTATTATTATTATTGATTATTCTATATTATAAACCCTTTCTGTCATATTATCATTTTAACCTTAAGTAATCACTGATATAAATACCTTGCTTTAATTCTATTCTATCTTGTCATTCTTATAATGAGGAGTTGTCTCATTTTTATCACTCAACCTCCTATAAGTGATTGAACGTCGACGATACCAATAACACCGGGTCGTAACACCATCCCAAAAAGTAACTCATATATATCACTTCGGCTTAACACAAAAACAAATCCGTACGGTCCTAACTAGGATTGTTAAATTTACTAGGTCTTTAACAAGTGCAATCGATTTTTATGGGATGAAACTGCTGTAAAAATGGAGTACTCACAATATTACCCTTTCACTCGGTGCGGTTACTCATCAAGGGGTGATAAGTGAGGGCAGATCGGATTGGCTCCGTAAAACTAAAGGCAGTTAGCACACCTAGACGAACTCATCTCGACACCGGCTTAACAGCTCCTCGTCTCCTTGCGCGTACGGCGTTGGTGCCGGTAAAGGAAAAAGGGGGGAGCTTGACCCTTTAAACGGAGAGTCGGTCAGGACATTTCTCCCGATTAGTCCTGCAGGTAAGCGAAATCTGACAGGTATTTCGGTCCTAGGTCTCCGCAATCATTTTTAAAATGGGCTGCGGAGGCTTCCATTATTTCATTTAACTTCTTTTTCCCTTCTGGCGACAAATCGCTTCCTTGAATTTGTTGGACCTTTACTGCTGAAATATCCACTGGTTTATACCACTCGTATTCTGGGGTTATCTTGGTAGGTCCAACCCTTACTGTTGCCAATTTCAACTTCTTCCTTTGTTTTAACGCAGTTTGGCGTTTTTTCCTAGGCTTATTCAGCCCTTCTAAATCTCGTAATGTCAATAGGTTGTATGGTCCCAAAATCCACACAATTCCTTTCCAAATTCCAACTGGCATTTCTATAATAGAACCATCAGCTACTCTCACTCTTAGGTGTCCAATTTTTCTCAAGGTTTCACGAGTCATTGACACCTCGGCCCCGGTGTCCACCAAATAGGGTACTCCTTCCAATTTTGCGTAGAGCTCGTCTCCTATCCGATAGACTCCTTCCAGGGTGACCCGTGCCTCGGTTTTCATCATTTCCTGGGCCCTCCTGAGGCAGCAGCTTTGCGAGCCTCAAGATGGGCCTTCCTTTCTTCTGGTGTCATTTTGAGAAATTCATCTCTCGGTATATATGCTCCAAGTTCCTTCTTTTTCGCCGTTTGTTGTTGTCCTGCGTGGGAATTTGGTTTCTGACTTTCGTTTGTTCTTTGGGAAGATTGCGTCGCTCTCTGGGTTGACTGTTGATTATTCCCGCGCGAGCGGTAGTCAGTCGGTGCTGCGTTCCTTTTCTCGCTGTGGAATTTAGTCAGTCGATCCCATTGCTTAATGGAAGCTTCGATTTTTTGTGCTGTGCTGTCTGGTGCCATCTTCACAAAAGTAGCTTCGTTTACCATTTATTTTACGATCATTCGCAGCGATTTAACATATCTGCTTGCAGCTATTACTTGACTTGTTTTATGCCACACATTCAATAGTGTGACTCCTTGCTTGAGTTGCTCCCTGGCTCTCATTATATGGGCCTCTTTGTCTTCATCTTCACAGTCTACCCATCTCTCATAGACCTGTTGTGACGTTTCATTGGGTCCAATGGGATTGGCAATTATATATTGCAGCCATATTTTCTTGGCTATTTCCCCTCCAGGGGCGTCTCTGACCATAGGCCACATCTCAATTAAATAATCTGTTTCTTTCTGATTTTTTGACCGGACCAATTCTTTCAAAGCCCTAAATTCTTGCATGTCTCTATCCGTGCTGTTTGGCTGATACATAGAGTTAGGTCCAACCGCTGTCATTCCTAGAGGTATTCCGTACTGAGAGGGCTGACTTGCAGGGTTGACAGGGGCTGCCATTGCCCCGGCATCCATCTCTCAGTCTTCTTCAGCTCTTAATTCCATTTGTGCTCTCTGATACACCGCTTGTTTAAGTTTCCTGAACAAAATATTATACATTACTGTCACGAAGCCTTCTCTGAAATTCTTGGTGAATTCCATATGTCCCACTAACGTATGATACGTGGGAGTTTGCAAAATGTTTGCTGCTTCTCCATAGGTGATTTTTACATTCAAAGTCATGTCTTCATCCATTTTCTCTCGCCAAACAAATGGATATGGATACTCTTTTTGTCCCGCTTCTGGTACGAAAGTCTTTCTCCCATCCTGAGTCTGGACAAATCCCAATTGTAGGTCTCTAGCAAGCCTCTCTGAGGCTTTGTATATGTTATATACCGGTTGTGGGTTTTTCTTCCCTTTATTTGTTGGTCTTGTGACTACCTTAGGAGGTCGGTCCTCAGGGTCCTTAGGAGCTGCGTCCGAAGTCAGCGAGTCCAAATCCTCTTCCCTTACCCCGGCCTCAGGTTCGACTCTGAGAGGTACACACACCCAGTCTTCATCTTCTCAGTCACCCTCGTTTCCACTTCCTACTTCGGGTACCATCGGGGGTCCAGCTAATTCTCTTACTTCGCCAGGTGATCGCCTCGGGTTTCTCCTTGGTTCAGGTAAAGGTGTCGGTGGAGGCAGTGCTCGATAGGAGTCACTTACCGATCTTGGAGTGGAGGTAGCCGGGCTGAAAGTCACTACTCCTCTCACAGGCTTTTTCCTCCATTTCTCCGCTCATTTGGTTCCGCTGGTTCCTCGTCTTCTACTTCTGCTCCCGCTCTTGGTGATCCTGAGTCTTGTTCTACTCCTTCCTTCCTCCTTCTAGGTGACGGTATGGGGTAGCTCTCTATCTGTGGAGCTGGCTGAGGCGGGGTTTTGGGCTTAGCTCCGGGGTTTTGTTGCAGTTGTAACTGCTCACGGGATATTTGTAGCATCTGAGTCAATATTTCTTCTTTTGCTACATTTATCCTTTCTCCTCTCTGTCTTGGTGATATTACAGCTACAAATTCAGCTCCTGAGGCTAAAGTTACTGGGGTCAATGCTCTCAGCTTAAAAGCCCCGACTGCCACTGTTTCAGCCACCTTCCATGACAATTTTTCTGACTTTATTCCGTTTACTTCAATTACGATTCGAGCGGCCCCACTTTCCAAAGCTCTGTCTATGCCTCTTTCTAGCGCTTCTGTGATTTGTTCCAAATATTGTGTTTGGTCTACTTCTGGCGTCCACTTCTCCCCAGGGTCATATAATAGGACGTATCTCCTCCACTGGTTATCACAACTGCTTTCGAGTCCGATTCTCTTCTTTGCAATTCTAGTTCCTTCTCTGTGATGTATTCTTCTCCTGCTGTAAGGTCTAAATCGGCCCAAAATGTTTTATTATAGGGTCTCAGTCTCTTACTTGTGAATATCACCAGGGCATCTCCGCAAATGTCCCAAGGGCTCCCTACATAGTGGCACATGGTTACTCCATTTCCAGCTCTACATTTTTTGGTTTCCTTTGGCAAGGGTGGCAAAGATTCTGTTCAAATAAGAGGAGTCATTTGCCATGTCAACCTTGCCTTTCTGTTTTGTTCCTCCTGGTCCTCTTCTGCTCGGGGAATAACAATCATGTCTAGATCCACATCTGATGAGTCTTCCTCGCTTAAGGTGTTAAGACCTGGCGCTTTCTTCGTTTCCGCAAGCATTTTTATTCTTTGAATGTAACCTTGGTGTTCATGATATCTGGACACTGCCCTTGCCCTTTCACTGTCCACCAGTTTACATTTTATCTCTGTTGTATTCGCCAGCATTTTTACTATGGGGTCCAACCCAACGCAAGTGCTAACCAATTCAACTACATTGTATCTTTCCATCATCCTTATCCACCACTCCAACCATTGGCGAGCTTCTCTACAATTGTAGTCTTCTCCAGGGTGGTCTACTATTATTGTCATCACTCCAGTTCCTTCGGGCTTCTCTGCCTTAAACTGGCCTTGTTCCTTGATGACTTTCTTCACCGTTGTCAGGAGTTCTAAGGGTTGTATGGATTGATTTTCCGTTTCTACCATCCTCCTTACTCCGGGCGGCCATTCTTCTAAGCGGCCATTCTATATAGCACGAGTCTTATTGGTATTTCATGTTGTCCTAGATGTCGGGTCTCCGATTCCACCACTGCCGCTCTTCCTTCTGAGGGGCCCGGGGGCTCGTCTTCTCCCGCATTCATAAACATCTTTCTTCTTAGCGTATTACTTGGCCGTGGCCCGCTACTGTTTAGCGTATTAACCTGGCCGTAGCCCGCTTCTGTTTAGCGTATTAACTTGGCCGTAGCCCGCTTCTGTTGTAGGAGTGGAGCTGCCTATTTCAGATACCCCCCAGTAGCGCATAGGGTCATGGGCTCGTACTACAGCTCCTGGTTACTCAGCTCCGCTCTTTTAGCGTCGCTTCTACACACTCAAAATAATCACCGGTGAACGTTTCACCTGGCATCACTGACTAACATTCTTTACTAAACGATGGGATGGTTACTTACTGCATTCAGGGACCCACCCTGTTAATGTGTGGTTCAGTTGAAATCCAGTCTCATTTGAAGAAAAGGAAAAATTAAATTTAATCCTCCTTCGAAGAAAAACTAAAGCAGTCTTTTTCGGTAGAAAAATCAAAATCAGTCCATCTTCTAAGAAAAATCAAAGTAATTCTTTTTGGTTGACAAAAATCAAAATCAGTCCACTTCCGAAGAAAAACTAAAGTAATTCTTGTTGGTAGAAAAATAAAAAATCAGTCCACTTCCAAAGAAAAACTAAAGTAATTCTTGTTGGTAGAATTTTTTTTTTAAATCAGTCCACTTTCAAAGAAAAACTAAAGTAATTCTTGTTGGTAGAAAAATAAAAATCAGTCCACTCTTCAAAGAAAAACTAAAGTAATTCTTGTTGGTAGAAAAATAAAAATCAGTCCACCTTCAAAGAAGACTAAAGTAATTCCTATTAGTAGAAAAATCAACATCAATCTACCTTCAAGAAAAATGAAAGTAATTCTTGTTGGTTAAAAAGTCAAAATCTGGCTAAAGTTGCAAAAAGGAAGGGCAAAGGAAAAGGGGACTTCGGTAAGGGAATGCCGAAGTCGACTAACTGGGTTAAAGTGTCTCCTATTATGGAAAAAGGGCGATAAATGTTAAGGGGTATGCCACAGTAGGACAATAGGGAATAAGGGAAATTAGTCAAAAATGGGGTATAAATAGAATTTATTCACCACCTTACACCCCCCAAGCCAATGGTGTGGCTGAAAGGACCATTGGTTTGGCTAAAAATTGGCTAGGAAAAAATGCTAATGGGAAAGAATGGAGTGGAAAGTTGGTGGAATTGGTCAAAGACTTGAATGGGAGGAGCAGGACTGGAAGACCGTCCCCCTCAGAAGAATTGAATCAACGCCCCTTTGTCGCCCCTGACATTGGCAGAGTAAAAGAGGAGGCAAGTCCCCGGAGAGAGAAGTGCCCTTTACAAATAGGACAGCGAGTGTGGGTCAAGTCACATGGAGTATCCGACAAGCAAGCAGTAAAAACCAAATATGAAAATCCTGACATCGTAGAAGAAGTGTTGGACAGAAACACAGTGCGCCTCAAGGAGAGAGGGATCCAAGGGGTAGAGCAGCTGAAACCAATACCAGTCGACTCGGCTAGAAGTCGAAATAGAAACAAGATATGAGTACTGAAGAGGAAGAAGACGTTCCGCCTTTTGTCAAGTTGGCCATGATAAAAGGTGTTGTGGTCACACAGAGGACTACGAGTGGAGTAATGGCTGGAAGAGCATTTAAACTTTTGGAGAATGCTAAAAGAGGATATCACGTCCAAGGGGATGGAGAGTTTGTGTTGGCACCAAGTGAACCAAGGCTGTGTCGTCTGCGGGAAAACCGAATCGCAGGATAACAGAAGGCATGGAACTAGCCAGGATTGGACTGCCGGTTCCCCGACCTTGGAGGACTTGGGCCCAGCAAAGGTACTCGACGCTTACATATGCGCAAGTTGTAGAGTGAGAAAATTGCCCCGACTAAGGTTTTATGCCCAATGGGATTGGAACCCACAAGGAAATGAAGAACAGAGAAACTGTGAATGTTGGTGGAATGGAGCAATGTTACTATATTGTGACCACTGCTGGAGTAAGGTCCAGGAAGGAACATTGGTGTTAGCCGGTCAAGCAGAGGGATGGCAAGTAACCAAAGCAGAGACACCAATAAGCCAGTTGCCTCCCATTTTGACTCACCCTACAAGAATGGACATAAGCAAAGAAAGACTAGATTTGGGACTGCCGAGTCTACTCAACACCATTCCATACCGGATCGGTCGTGGCCCGGGTTAACAACGTCCGCCACCGGCGCCGTCAACCTGCAGGGCGCTGTTGGAAATTCAGCTACTGTGGGTCGAAGTCGAAGTCAAAGAAGAAGAAGAAGAAGAGGTGGAAAGCAGGTTCTTCGGCAGAAAGAGAAGAGGAAAACACAGAGCCTAGAACTGAATGTGGGGACTTTGAATGTTGGGACTATGACAGGAAAATCTCGGGAGTTGGTTGACATGATGATTAGGAGAAAGGTTGATATATTGTGTGTCCAGGAGACCAGGTGGAAAGGCAGTAAGGCTAGAAGTTTAGGGGGAGGGTTTAAATTATTTTACCATGGTGTAGATGGGAAGAGAAATGGAGTCGGGGTTATTTTAAAAGAAGAGTTGGCTAAGAATGTCTTGGAGGTGAAAAGAGTATCAGATCGAGTGATGAGGCTGAAATTTGAAATTGAGGGTGTTATGTGTAATGTGATTAGTGGCTATGCCCCACAGGTAGGATGTGACCTAGAGGTGAAAGAGAAATTCTGGAAGGAGCTAGATGATGTAGTTCTGAGCATCCCAGACAGAGAGAGTCGTAATTGGTGCAGATTGTAATGGACATGTTGGTGAAGGTAATAAGGGTGATGAAGAAGTGATGGGTAAGTATGGTATCCAGGAAAGGAACTTGGAGGGACAGATGGTGGTAGACTTTGCAACAAGGATGCAAATGGCTGTAGTGATACAGGCTCTCGGTGGACGGGAAGAGCTTCCAGAAGACTGGACCACTGCAGCCAAGGTGATCAGAGAAGCAGGCAGGAGAGTACTTGGTGTATCTTCTGGCAGGAAAGGAGAGAAGGAGACTTGGTGGTGGAACCTCACAGTACAGGAAATCATACAAGGAAAACGGTTAGCTAAGAAGAAGTGGGACACTGAGAGGACCGAGGAGAGGCGAAAGGAATACATTGAGATGCGACACAGGGCAAAGGTAGAGGTGGCAAAGGCAAAACAAGAGGCATATGATGACATGTATGGCAGGTTGGACACTAAAGAAGGAGAAAAGGATCTATACAGGCTGGCCAGACAGAGGGATAGAGATGGGAAGGATGTGCAGCAGGTTAGGGTGATTAAGGATAGAGATGGAAATAAGTTGACTGGTGCCAGCAGTGTGCTAGGTAGATGGAAAGAATACTTCGAGGAGTTGATGAATGAGGAAAATGATAGAGAAGGGAGAGTAGAAGAGGCAAGTGTGGTGGACCAGGAAGTGGCAATGATTAGTAAGGGGGAAGTTAGAAAGGCATTAAAGAGAATGAAAAATGGAAAGGCAGTTGGTCCTGATGACATTCCTATGAAGGTATGGAAGCATCTAGGAGAGGTGGCTGTGGAGTTTTTGACCAGCTTGTTCAATAGAATTCTAGTGCGTGAGAAGATGCCTGAGGAATGGAGGAAAAGTTTACTGGTGCCCATTTTTAAGAACAAAGGTGATGTGCAGAGCTGTGGCAACTATAGAGGAATAAAGTTGATGAGCCACACAATGAAGTTATGGGAAAGAGTAGTGGAGGCTAGACTCAGGACAGAAGTGAGTATTTGCGAGCAACAGTATAGTTTCATGCCTAGAAAGAGTACCACAGATGCATTATTTGCCTTGAGGATGTTGATGGAAAAGTACAGAGAAGGTCAGAAGGAGCTACATTGTGTCTTTGTAGATCTAGAGAAAGCCTATGACAGAGTACCCAGAGAGGAACTGTGGTACTGCATGCGGAAGTCTGGAGTGGCAGAGAAGTATGTTAGAATAATACAGGACATGTACGAGGGCAGCAGAACAGCGGTGAGGTGTGCTGTCGGTGTGACAGAAGAATTTAAGGTGGACGTGGGACTGCATCAGGGATCAGCCCTGAGCCCCTTCCTTTTTGCAGTGGTGATGGATAGGCTGACAGATGAGGTTAGACTGGAATCCCCGTGGACCATGATGTTTGCAGATGACATTGTGATCTGCAGTGAAAGCAGGGAGCAGCTGGAGGAACAGTTAGAAAGATGGAGGCATGCACTGGAAAGAAGAGGAATGAAGATTAGCCGAAGTAAAACAGAATATATGTGCATGAATGAGAGGGGTGGTGGGGGAAGAATGAGGCTACAGGGAGAAGAGATGGCAAGGGTAGAGGATTTTAAATACTTGGGGTCAACCGTCCAGAGCAATGGTGAGTGTGGTCAGGAAGTGAAGAAACGGGTCCAAGCAGGTTGGAACGGGTGGAGGAAGGTGTCAGGTGTGTTATGTGACAGAAGAGTCTCTGCTAGGATGAAGGGCAAAGTTTATAAAACAGTGGTGAGGCCAGCCATGATGTATGGATTAGAGACAGTGGCACTGAAGAGAAAACAGGAAGCAGAGCTGGAGCTGGCGGAAATGAAGATGTTGAGGTTCGCTCTCGGAGTGACCAGGTTGGATAAAATTAGAAATGAGCTCATCAGAGGGACAGCCAAGGTTCGATGTTTTGGAGACAAAGTTAGAGAGAGCAGACTTCAATGGTTTGGACACGTCCAGAGGAGAGAGAGTGAGTATATTGGTAGAAGGATGATGAGGATGGAGCTGCCAGGCAAGAGAGCGAGAGGAAGACCAAAGAGAAGGTTGATGGATGTCGTGAGGGAAGACATGATGGCAGTTGGTGTTCGAGAGGAGGATGCAGGAGATAGGCTCTCATGGAAAAGGATGACGCGCTGTGGCGACCCCTAACGGGACAAGCCGAAAGGAAAAGAAGAAGAAGAAGAGTCTACTCAACACCAATTGGCCAGGGTGGGCAGGAAACGAACGCCCCGCAAAATTAATGGAACAATCAATACCAGTAGCATCTAGGATGCAATTGGAAATCCGGGTCGAAGTCAGGGTTATGGTGGCCATGATACCTTATGAAGGAATATACTCCCTAGGAATGAAGTTGTCATTGAGAACAACTGTCAGAAGAGAGGAAAGAGATCAAAGTAATAGCCCTACAAGGGTCTCAAGTGTCTTGAATGAAAATACAAAATTATTGTCGCTAGGAGAAGCAGCGACAGGGGAATTAGATCGCCCTACAAGGGTCTCAAGTATCGTGAGTGAAAATATGAAATTATTGTCGCTAGCAGAAGCAGCAACAGGAGAATTAGAGAAATGGGGAGAAGAGATTGAAATTGCTTTAGATGGCTCAGGCGATAGCGATGAAGAAGTTTTTAGGTTAAGGAGACGCATCGACATTAGGAGGGGAAGTACCATGTGCCCCTACCCTAACTGTACCGGTGAAGGGCACATACAGGCGGAAAGGAAATACCATTGGTCTCGGAGAGGATGTCCTAGCTATAATAAAAAATGGCCAAAGGTTTATGGGAGCTCGAAATGGAAGGGATTAAGAAGAGTAGTGAGCGCAAAGGAGTACGATTTAAACGATGACGACGACTGGACGCCCGGAAGGGTCAGAAGGCGTAGGCGACGATGGCCTACAGGGAAAAAAGCTTCCCCAGGGAAAGAGGCACAGGAACCAAAGGAAAGCCGCCGCATACAAACGATTGATAGTGGTGACGAAGAAGTTAAGGGATGGCTCTCTCGTCTGTGGAATAGACCAATCGAAGAGTCATTATCCTCTTCAAAGGAGGATTAAAACCTAAGAGGGAAAATTAAGTGCGCGATTTAGAAGCCCGGGTGGTTACTTTGGAGACACAAAAAGGTTCACTATAAGAAGTATTGAAAAAGATATTGTTAGCAGTACAATAATTATACGATGAAGAAGATATAATTAGATATAAGACAATTGAGCTATAAGGAACACCCCCTTTAGGGGGTGGAGCTAACGTGGGAGTAGAAGATATAGTGAGATTGAAGCAAGACTGAGAACTGTACAGTCTCACTCCGCACAACGAGGAAAGAGAGGAATGGATCAGCTGAATGCCCTGAGAGCTCGTACGACTGAATTGGAGACACAAGCATCACAGCAGCTGCGTTAAGGCTCGCATTAACAGCACTACAGGTAGTACGAAAAGAACAGAAGGAGATTACAGCTCTTGTGTTGCAGCAACAGGCAGCATTTAAAGAACAGAAAGCTCTTCTCGATCAATTGGAAGAATTCATACCCAGGACTACTGGAAGGCTGCTCGCTCTATCAGCCGATGTGACGTACTTGTCCCATAAGTTGGATAATATAGAAGAAGAACAACGGGATTGCTAAAGAAGAATAATTGCCTGACTGGATGTCATGGACCTGACAGGTATTCAAGTTACTTGGGCTTGCCCCAGACCAAGGGCTGAGGAGGAGATTGAAGGCGAAAAACCCACTAATCAAATGGTAAAGGAACCAGGCGGAAAGATGGAAGGGGGGGATCTTCAGACAACTGACACCCCGCATTACGATACTCCTAACCCGCATTATGATACTCCTAAACCACATTATGATACTCCACAGCCGAGTACTTTGAAGGACCCCTTGTTACAACATCAAAAGGTAGGACAAAAAGTTCATACATATTGCAACTTAGAACAAGCGATAGAACTAAAGGAAAATGTATACGAGATACCAACGGGAAGGGAATCGGAGGAAACCCTGTATGAACAACCCGATCAAGATATAGAATGGGACCCATTCAGTCAAGATGGAATACCCCGTTATAACACACCGCAAGCGTTCTGGCTCAAATATAGGAGAAGGATGAAGCGTATTGGGATCTTAGCGTGCGGCTGTATCATCATGTATGCCCTGGTGATGTTGCTGACGAACCTCAACACACGGATTGAAATCATACAGCAAGACCCTCTGGACTTGGGTACTATCCGACACGGAACAACCAAGATAGTTAATCAATCTTGCTGGAAAGTAAGTCAAGTACAGACGATGGAGAAGTGGAAACAGGATAATAAATTTGTCCCAGGCACAAGACAAAACACAACTGATGATTGTAATGAATTTCCCGAGAATAATTCAGAGACTGGGGAAGGGCAGAAGGAAGGAAAGAACATAGAAGCATGGCTGAAGAGATGCACTGAATACCCGGCGAAGTCCAAGAAGGTATGTTCAACACATGTTGTTCAAAGTGTTAAATGGAGTAAAGGAGGCTCTGCTGTCTGGTTGAATGTGCTGTGCTTGAACCAGAGTGAGTCGAGACTGGTTAAGAAAAATTGGCTCCAAATAGGGCACGCTGAACCAATGTGGTATACAAATGAACACTGCGCAAGCCTGCCTGACGGATCAGGAGGATATTGGATACCCAAGCCAGCCAACAAGGATATCATTTCCATAGCGAGGCACTTGAATCATACTTGTACCACTATGCGCCAGAGATGGGAACCGTGCTGGAGCTGTTTAACTTTCACCTGTGCAAACCAATCATCTATGAACAACGACAGTCCAAAATCCTCCACTGTGGAACCAACAACGAAGGTAACTAACTCCGCTACCTTCTAATACCCAATCATCTAATAACGATGGCTGTCAGGAGCCCCTGGCCGTTGAACCAGCAGAGGTGGCACCGCCGCCTTCTGATGGCGATGACAGTGAGCAGCCCCTGGCCGTGGAACCAGCAGAGGTGGCACCGCCGCCTTCTGATGACGATGACAGTGAGCAATCCCTGGCCGTTGAACCAGCGGAGGTGGCATCGCTGCCTTCTAATGGCTATGACAGTCAGGAATCCTTGGCCGTTGAACCAGCGAAGGGAACACCGCCACCAGATAGTAACGATGGCAGTCGGGTATCCCTAGCTGTTGAACCAATGAAGGTAACAACGCTACCTTATAGAAATAGTTTGGAAGGTAAAATAATAAAAAAGCCTCCGCGGAAAGCGACGGTCCACGGAAGATAGATTTAAAGAGTGCCAAAAGAAGTTGATTAAAGGAACTCCTTCTCTACACCCCCGTCTATGGAATACTGGTAGAAAAAGTGATAGTCCCTACCATTTCCATATATTGACCTATAAAGGAATAGATGTACAGAATAAATATGTTGCACCTGAGATTACTAGCCTGTTTTTCCACCCTAAGGGTTCCCTACCATACCTAGGACCCGAAGTGAACCACGAACCCTGGCTAAACAAATCCTTGACATGGATAAGACCAGTACGTTCATCCAGATGGATTTCTGAGAAGAAGGGGTCATCGTATTAGTTGGCAATGCGAGGCACGCGCTGCTATTATCAACGACTTCCTACCCCGACGGATTTGCTCACCGTGCCCGACGGTGATTTCCACAAACTGGATCAATGTGTAGTTTTAAAAATATTTGACCAACTTCATGGAAAAGACTGGACGAAGGGCACCTCGCCTCGATGTCCTTTGGAAGAAGGTATAGGAGCACTTTCTACCAAGTGGATTTACAATTGTACAGGCCTGAAAAAGAACGACACGGTCAAAGGAATTTTGCAAGCATGGAAAGAATACCACAAGAGGGACAAAACTAAGACTTGGTGGGGTTTTAACCAGAAGGAGTTACAACAGTTCGTGATTCCATGCTTGAAGACATCCAAAAGTTTTTGGGTAAGTACCAGTATTTGGCAACGGTGTATTCTAAAGAACAAGATCTTTGGCCTGGGTATGCAAGAATAAGTGGTGGGGGAGTTGATCTTTATGCCAACCCCAGACCATGGAAAATGACTTGCAATGAACAGAAAAATAATTGTACAATACAACTAGCGAGACAACCATGTGATAGTGTACATAATTTTAAGGAATATTGTATGGATAAATATCTAGATAAAGATTATGCTAGTATAGAGGGAGCGATATGGATTAAGAATAGTCAAAATCAGTGGATACGACATGAGGCAGTAAACAGACAATATTGTACGCGATGGGAAAAGGATTACGGTCTACAAAAAACAATTAACCAGGGTAACGCCCAGAACTATATTCCGTACAAACCTGACCCTGAAATACAGATTCTTGAGGGACATGCGTTCCGGAAAAGCTTATGTGAAGGGAAAGAAGTAACAGGTTTCGAGTGGGTAGGGTTTAATAGAATATATGGCCCAGGGAAATGCCAGGAACCCTATGAACATTGGCTATCGTGCGGCCATGGCGACAGCCAACATGAGTGTAAATGGTATGAAAGAATAGGGAAGGTTCTGGGGGAAAATGTCAAAGAAGTCGGCGTAGCCCTTGTTACAACTGCGGTAGAGATTGTGAAAGAAAGCCTAGATATAGGTTCTTGGCTAATAGACCTTGCCAAGGAAATAGGATGGTGGCTACTGTTGGGACTTGCAATAATACTTGCGGCTGCAATAGCTGTAGCGATCATCAAAAGAGGACTACAAGGACAACCCATGCCTTGGCAGTACAAGAAGATGAGGACGCCTCCAAACGGAGACGTCGTTGAGGAGGTCTACCAGCAGCTGCGCGAGAAAGGGGCGGAGCCAAAGCGGAAGTGTCTGACGGCCAAGGGTGAAGAAACCAAGGAGGGGGCGGGGCCTGTGCGAGTATAAAGGCTGGCGCGCGGCGCTGTCCCCCTCAGTTCCAACTTCGTGGTGGAAGGGTAAACTTCGAGCCATGGCGTGTTCTTCATCTAACAATGATACTTATGATAGACCAGGCGCAATGCAAAATGTGAGTAATGAACTTCAATATTGGATGATTTTAGTGATATGGGTAATCTATTGCTGTACCGGCCGATGGCATTTTCACCAGGTGACTCGGCTCATCATTTGTGCCATAGCTATAGTTAAAGTTTTGGTTTTGAGATTTGTGTATTGCACTTATACTTTAGGACTCGGCATGTTCGTTGTGTATATGCATGGCCGAATAATGATTGATTATAAAACACCCAAAGGCATTGTAGAGACATTTTTGTTAATAGGCTGGATAGTCTTAGACGTAACTTCGATGAAAGCCTTTGAAATAATTTACGGAGCGGTGGTGTTGGAGGGTGTACTTGCAATAGCCATGGCCTTATACGTGATGAACCTAGTCATTAGTCTTCAAAAGAATAAAAGTAAGAGGGTATGGATTTGGCGCTTGGCTAAATTAATAGTATGGGGAACCATTTGGGGTATTATTTCCCTTCTTCTTTGGATGCGCTTGATTGACCAATTAGTACTGATTGCCTGGTTCTTCACATATTCCGCCTTCTTTACCCTCCCACCTCGGAACTCTGCTGCTCGGCGAGTGACATCCCCCTCACTGCCATGCAGTTTGAGTATGCGCTCTCTTGATAGGAACAACACGGCTATTTACCGACCTCCGGGTCAGGTTACTTTTGTGAGGGCCCAGGCTGATGCCTAGGATCCCCTTCAGTTGATGATTTTGTGTTAACTATGTGTCTGTTTACAGAATGTAATTACCCCGCGGTGTGTCCTTTGTGGGACTACCTCCCTTCGATCCGCATGGATCATGGGTGGTTCCTTCCTGGGACACTGCTGCTTCCCTTCACCGGTTAGTTCAAAGAAAGAGATCTGGCTTGTACCTGATGGACTCTTCCTGAAAGATGAGGCGTGTGAACAAGGCTTCCTCATTGACGACTGGCTGTGGTCACCCTTTGCTGATCTGGCGACTAAGGGTATTATGACACATTCAGATTTAGGTGTACCTACGGCACCCCTCGAAATTCTAACCCAGGACGGCCATCTCCTGGGTCGAGTCTATCCATTGCTTCGCATGGCTTGGCGCCTAACTGACGGGAGCCACCGGTTCACCTTCCATATGAAAAGCGGCTCCTGCCTAGCGGCCAGCCCCTTGACAGGGCCAAGAGAGGAGCGGTGTTTTTCCACTACCGCTACTGCTGACCATCGTTCGGACCGGGTACATAGGCCTGAGGCCCCCGAACCCAGTGCCGCCCGACGAGCGCCGGCGGTCAGCAGCGTCGCATCGGCTGTACGTCCACCGTCTCCGGGGGAGGTGATAGATGTGGATGAGGATGATGAGGAGGAGGGGACCCTGTACGACAGCTGGACCCCTACCTCTCCTCCACCCGTCCCACAGGGACTACCTGAAACAACACCTCCTCGTCCGGCTACGCCTGAGACACCTAATGACGTGTTAGAAATGCTGATGGATGTGGTGGTAAACCCCGACTTTTCTGATCCAGTGCCGGTTGTGGGAGTGGCGAGTGGCATTCACGAATGGACGACTATTGTCAACGCGTTCAGAGCATCCATGCGCCCTGGGCCCAGTTCATAATGGGGCTGGGTCTCAGCTCAAGGAGGGGGTGTCAAGTGGGCAGCCAAGCCACATAAAGCGATTTAACCACCAGAGGTCGCCAAACCAAAGTAGATTATGAGTCGCCAGTTCAAGCAAAGTCTTCTTAAATGTCCTAATACCATTAAACCCCGTATCATGGTAAACAAACACATACTGAAGTCAACCACTTATAATCATTGTTTGATTTTATATCCTTGAGATGATTTTGATGTTCTCTTTGATGTTATAACTTGGATGTACAATTGGAAATCATTGATAAAAAGTACATCAGGCCTAGTAAGGCTGTTATACATTATTCTTACTTTTGTATTACTAAAGGGAAATGCTTTGAAACTGCTTTTGTGCAAGAACTGTAACCTGTGTGAAATTGTCTCTCTCAGACAAAATAACACATGATGTACTACATAAGAAAGAACGAACCTGTTGAACGCATGAGAGAATTGTATTCACATGAAAGTATATACATTTATTTGACATTTAACATATACTCATGTATTGCAGATTGCTTAGAGATTGACATAGTGTGATGAAATGTATTGGTTGAGTTCAAGACATATGATATGTGCTTGGAGTTGAATGTATTTACTAAAAAGAAGCCTATTTGGGTGAGCAATTAAGAGGTCAGGTCAGGATAACGCTGATAGTGAAAGTGGATGATGCTTCCACTCCGGTTACGTCAGGTCACTCTGAGGGGGAGAAAGGTACTTTCCACTCAGGTCAAGTCGGGACAGGCCAACAGCGGAAGGCGCATGTCGGGACATGAGGGGACATGTCGAGGTATGTTGCGAACAAAGGATTACTTTGGGAAAAGGGGAGGTCTGAGCCCGACTGAGGATATAAAAGCCTCGTACGAAGGGAGCGCGGGGCTCTCTCATCTTCCAAAAAGGTGGGAGAGACACACGCCTTTTTCCTCTCGCAATGATCAGGGACAGGCTGGCAGGAGGACTTCTTCTTTGAATTTTCCTCTTTAATTGGGTAAGACTAAAAGAATATTATAATAAGGTAACTAATAGAACCGCCATTGACATTGCGTGGATAGGGAAGAGGGCTAGTCAGCTGTCCAGGGATTCTTATATTCCAATTTATCTTATTATTAATTGGCATCACGGCTCCGTAGGACTTGATCACTCCTTAAGGCTCACTCAAAAGGTAATACTTGTTTTATGATTTATTATTTTTAAACTACTTCTATTTCTTTTCAATTTTTGTTATTATTATTATTGATTATTCTATATTATAAACCCTTTCTCTCATATTATCATTTTAACCTTAAGTAATCACTGAAATAAATACCTTGCTTTAATTCTATTCTATCTTGTCATTCTTATAATGAGGAGTTGTCTCATTTTTATCACTCAACCTCCTATAAGTGATTGAACGTCAACGATATCAATAACACCGGGTCGTAACACCATCCCAAAAAGTAACTCATATATATCACTTCGGCTTAACACAAAAACAAATCTGTACGGTCCTAACAAGGATTGTTAAATTTACGAGGTCTTTAACAAGTGCAATCGATTTTTAAGGGATGAAACTGCTGTAAAAATGGAGTACTCACTCGGTGCGGTTACTCATCAAGGGGTGATAAGTGAGGGCAGATCGGATTGGCTCCGTAAAACTAAAGGCAGTTAGCACACCTAGGCGAACTCATCTCGACACCGGCTTAACAGCTCCTCGTCTCCTTGCGCGTACGGCGTTGGTGCCGGTAAAGGAAAATGGGGGGAGCTTGACCCTTTAAACGGAGAGTCGGTCAGGACATTTCTCCCAATTAGTCCTGCGGGTAAGCGAAATCTGACAACTGGTACTCGAAAGACAGAACATCAGAAAAGCCTGGTAGGCGAATGACCAAGATACCCAAGGTCAAAGTGAGAGTGTGTGGTGCATAGATGAACGTGTGGGGTGTTTTGAAGTGTTCAAGTGTCTGAGTTAAAGTACCTGCATAATATTTAGTGAACAACTTCTTAAGAACTATGTCACCTGAACAGGGACTTGAACCCTGGACCCTCAGATTAAAAGTCTGATGCTCTACAGTCAATGAGGGAGTGAGTTGAGGAGACGAGGTGCAAATTAAGTTCAAGCAAGAAATTTGACACTGACTAATCAGGTACTCGAAAGACAGAACATCAGATTAAAAGCCCAGTATGTGAATGACCGAGATACCCAAGGTCAAAGTCAGAAAGTGAGAGGTGCATCGATGAATATGTGGTGGGTGTTTTGAAGTGTTCAAGTGTCTGAGTCAAAGTACCTGCGTGATATTTAGTGAACAACTGCTTAAGAATTACCTCACCTGAAGAGGTAACTCAAACAGGGACTTGAACCCTGGACCCTCAGATTAAAAGTCTAATACTCAACCGACTGAGCTATCCAGAAGATAGAGTGAACGACGGAGTGATCTGAGGAGACGAGGTGCAAATTAAGCGCAAGCAAATTTGATACTGTCTAAACAGGTACTCGAAAGACAGAACATCAGATTAAAAGCCTGGTATCCTACTGACCGAGATACCCAAGGTCAAAGTGAGAGTGTGTGGTGCATCGATGAATATGTGGTGGGTGTTTTGAAGTGTTCAAGTGTCTGAGTCAAAGTACCTGCGTGATATTTAGTGAACAACTGCTTAAGAATTATCTCACCTGAACAGGTAACTCGAACAGGGACTTGAACCCTGGACCCTCAGATTAAATATCTAATGCTCAACCGACTGAGCTATCCAGGAGCTCGAGTAAAAGAGGGCGTGAACTGAAGAGACGAGGTGCAAATTATGCGCACGCAAGAAATTTGACACTGTCTAAAGAGGTATTCGCAATGAGGGAGGCAGTGAGGTGAGGATACAAGTTGCAAATAAAGCGCAAGAAATGACTGACTAAACTGGTTCTCGAAAGACAGAACATCAGATTAAAAGCCTGGTATGCGAATGACCGAGATACCCAAGGTCAAAGTGAGAGTGTGTAGTGCATAGATGAATGTGTTGGGTGTTTTGAAGTGTTCAAGTGAATGTACCTGCGTAATATTTAGTGAACAACTTCTTAAGAATTATGTCTCATGAACAGGGATTTGAACCCTGGACCCTCAGATTAAAAATCTGATCCAGGATCTACAGTCAATGAGGGAGTGAGGTGAGGAGACGAGCTTCAAATTAAGCGCAAGCTAGAAATTTGGAACTGACTAAACAGGTACTCTAAAGACAGATCATCAGATTAAAAGCCTGGTATACTACTGACCGAGATACCCAAGGTCAAAGTGAGAGTGTGTGGTGCATCGATGAACATGTGGTGGGTGTTTTGAAGTTTTCAAGTGTCTGAGTCAAAGAACCTGCGTGGTATTTAGTGAACAACTGCTTAAGAATTATCTCACCTGAACAGGTAACTCGAACAGGGATTTGAACCCAGGACCCTCAGATTAAAAATCTAATGCTCAACCGAATGAGCTATCCAGTAGTTAGATTTAATGAGGGTGTGAGCTGAGGAGACGAGGTTCAAATTATGCGCAAGCGACCCGACACTGAATAAACAGGTACTTGAAAGACAGAACATCAGATTAAAAAACAGGTATGCTTCTGACTGAGATACCCAAGGTCAAAGTCAGAAAGTGAGAGGTGCATCGATGAACATGTGTGTTTTGAAGCGTTCAAGTGTCTGAGAGATATTTAGTGAACAACCTCTTAAAAAGTATGTCGCCTGAACAGGGACTTGAACCCTGGACCCTCAGATTAAAAGTCTGATGCTCTACCGACTGAGCTATCCAGGGTTTACACTCAATGAGGGAGTGAGGTGAGGAGACAAGATTCAAATTAAGCGCAAGCAAATTCGACACTGACAAAACAGGGACTCGCAAGACAAAACATCAGACTAAAATCCTGGTATGCGAATGACCAAGATACCAAAGGTCAAAGTGAGAGTGTGTGGTGCATAGATGAATGTGTTGTGTGTCTGAGTGAAAGTACCTGCGTAATATTTAGTGAACAACTTCTCAAGATTTATGTCGCCTGAACAGGGACTTGAACCCTGGACCCTCACATTAAAATCCGATGCTCTACCGACTGAGCTATCCAGTCTCTACAGTCAACGAGGGAATGAGGTGAGGAGACGTGGTGCAAATTAAGTTCAAGCAAGAAATTTGACACTGACGAAACAGGTCCACGAAAGACAGAACATCATATTAAAAGCCTAGTATGTGAATGACCAAGATACCCAAGGTCAAAGTCAGAAAGTGAGAAGTGCATTGATGAAGATGTGGTGGGAGTTTTGAAGTGTTCAAGTGTCTGAGTCAAAATACCTGCGTGATATTGAGTGAACAACTGCTTCAGAATTACCTCACCTGAACAGGGAACTAAAACAGGGACTTGAACCCCGGACCCTGAGATTAAAAGTCTGATGCTCTACCGACTGACCTATCCAGGAGATAGAGTAAACAAGGGAGTGATCTGAGGAGACGAGGTGCAAATTAAGCGCAAGCAAATTTGATACTGTCTAAACAGGTACTCGAAAGACAGAACATCAGATTAAAAGCCTGGTATCCTACTGACCGAGATATCCAAGGTCAAAGTGAGAGTGTGTGGTGTATTGATGAACATGTGGTGGGTGTTTTGAAGTGTTCAAGTGTCTGAGTCAAAGTACCTGCGTGATATTTAGTGAACAACTGCTTAAGAATTACCTCACCTGAAGAAGTAACTCAAACAGGGACTTGAACCCTGGACCCTCAGATTAAAAGTCTAATGCTCAACCGACTGAGCTATCCAGAAGATAGAGTAAACAAGGGAGTAATCTGAGGAGACGAGGTGCAAATTAAGCGCAAGCAAATTTGATACTGTCTAAACAAGTACTCGAAAGACAGAACATCAGATTAAAAGCCTGGTATCCTACTGACCGAGATACCCAAGGTCAAAGTGAGAGTGTGTGGTGCATCGATGAATATGTGGTGGGTGTTTTGAAGTGTTCAAGTGTCTGAGTCAAAGTACCTGCGTGATATTTAGTGAACAACTGCTTAAGAATTATCTCACCTGAACAGGTAACTCGAACAGGGACTTGAACCCTGGACCCTCAGATTAAATATCTAATGCTCAACCGACTGAGCTATCCAGGAGCTCGAGTAAAAGAGGGCGTGAACTGAAGAGACGAGGTGCAAATTATGCGCACGCAAGAAATTTGACACTGACTAAAGAGGTATTCGCAATGAGGGAGGCAGTGAGGTGAGGATACTAGTTGCAAATAAAGCGCAAGAAATGACTGACTAAACGGTTCTCGAAAGACAGAACATCAGATTAAAAGCCTGGTATGCGAATGACCGAGATACCCAAGGTCAAAGTGAGAGTGTGTAGGTGCATAGTTGAATGTGTTGGGTGTTTTGAAGTGTTCAAGTGAAAGTACCTGCGTAATATTTAGTGAACAACTTCGTAAGAATTATGTCGCATGAACAGGGACTTGAACCCTGGACCCTCAGATTAAAAGTCTGATGCTCTACCGACTGAGTTATCCAGGCTCTACAGTCAATGAGGGAGGGAGGTGAGGAGACGAGGTTCAAATTAAGCGCAAGCTAGAAATTTGGAACTGACTAAACAGGTACTCTAAAGACAGATCATCAGATTAAAAGCCTGGTATCCTACTGACCGAGATACCCAAGGTCAAAGTGAGAATGTGTGGTGCATCGATGAACATGTGGTGGGTGTTTTGAAGTTTTCAAGTGTCTGAGTCAAAGAACCTGCGTGGTATTTAGTGAACTGCTTAAGAATTATCTCACCTGAACAGGTAACTCGAACAGGGATTTGAACCCAGGACCCTCAGATTAAAAATCTAATGCTCAACCGAATGAGCTATCCAGGAGTTAGAATAAATGAGGGGGTGAGCTGAGGAGACGAGTTTCAAATTATGCGCAAGCGACCCGACACTGAATAAACAGGTACTTGAAAGACAGAACATCAGATTAAAAAACAGGTATGCTTCTGATTGAGATACCCAAGGTCAAAGTCAGAAAGTGAGAGGTGCATCGATGAACATGTGTGTTTTGAAGCGTTCAAGTGTCTGAGTGATATTTAGTGAACAACCTCTTAAAAAGTAGGTCGCCTGAACAGGGACTTGAACCCTGGACCCTCAGATTAAAAGTCTGATGCTCTACCGACTGAGCTATCCAGGCTCCACATTTGATGAGGGAGTGAGGTGAGGGAGTGATGTGAGGAGACGAGGTGCAAATTAAACGCAAGCAAGAAATTTGACACTGACTAAACAGGTCCTTGCAAGACAGAACATCAGATTAAAAGCCTGGTATGCGAATGACCGAGATACCCAAGGCCAAAGTGAGAGAGTGTGGCGAATAGATGAACGTGTTGGGTGTTTTGAAGTGTTCAAGCGTCTGAGTGAAAGTACCTGCGTAATATCAAGTGAACAACTTCTTAAGAATTATGTCACTTGAACAGGAACTTGAACCCTGGACCCTCAGATTAAAAGTATGATGCTTTACCGATTGAGCAATCCAGGCTCTCCAGTCAATGAGGGAGTGAGGTGAGGAGACGAGGTGCAAATTAAGCGCAAGCAAATTTGACTGACTAAACAGGTACTCGAAAGACAGAACATCAGATTAAAAAACAGGAATGCTTCTGAATGATAAACCCAAGGTCAAAGTCAGAAAGTAAGAGGTGCATCGATGAACATGTGTTGGGTGTTTTGAAGCGTTCAAGTGTCTGAGTGATATTTAGTGAACAACCTCTTAAAAAGTATGTCACCTGAACAGGGACTTGAACCCTGGACCCTCAGATTAAAAGTCTGATGCTCTACCAACTGAGCTATCCAGGCTTTACACTCAATGAGGGAGTGAGGTGAGGAGACGTGATTCAAATTAAGCGCAAGCTAATTCGACCTGACAAAACAGGGACTTGCAAGACAGAACATCAGATTAAAATCCTGGTATGCGAATGACCAAGATACCAAAGGTCAAAGTGAGAGTGTGTGGTGTATAGATGAATGTGTTGTGTGTCTGAGTGAAAGTACCTGCGTAACATTTAGTGAACAACTTCTCAAGATTTATGTCGCCTGAACAGGGACTTGAACCCTGGACCCTCAGATTAAAAGTCTGATGCTCTACAGTCAATGAGGGAGTGAGGTGAGGAGACGTGGTGCAAATTAAGTTCAAGCAAGAAATTTGACACTGACGAAACAGGTCCACGAAAGACAGAACATCATATTAAAAGCCTAGTATGTGAATGACCAAGATACCCAAGGTCAAAGTCAGAAAGTGAGAGGTGCATTGATGAAGATGTGGTGGGAGTTTTGAAGTGTTCAAGTGTCTGAGTCAAAGTACCTGCGTGATATTGAGTGAACAACTGCTTCAGAATTTCCTCACCTGAACAGGGAACTCAAACAGGGACTTGAACCCTGGACCCTGAGATTAAAAGTCTGATGATCTACCGACTGAGCTATCCAGGATCTACAGTCAATGAGGGAGTGAGGTGAGGAGACGAGGTGCAAATTAAGCGCAAGCTAGAAATTTCACAAGTCAGTGCAAACTGTAGGCCGGTCCAAAGCCCGGATAAATGCACAGGGTTCCGTCAGGAAGGGCATCCGTCTTAAAACTTTGCCAAACAAATGAGCGTTCATCCAAAGAATTCCATACCGGATCGGTCGTGGCCCGGGTTAACAACGCTCGCCACCGGTGCCGTCAACCTGCAGGGCGCCGTTGGAAATTCAGCTACTGTGTGTCGAAGTCGAGTTGGAAAGCGGGTTCTTCGGCAGAAAGAGAAGAGGAAAGCACAGAGCCGAGAACTGAATGTGGGGACTTTGAATGTTGGGACTATGACAGGAAAATCTCTGGAGTTGGTCGACATGATGATCAGGAGAAAGTTTGATGTATTGTGTGTCCAGCAGACCAGGTGGAAAGGCAGTAAGGCTAGAAGCTTTGGGGCAGGGTTTAAAATTTTTTACCATGGTGTAGATGGGGAGAGAAATGGAGTCGGGATTATTTTAAAAGAAGAGTTGGCTAAGAATGTCTTGGAGGTGAAAGAGTATCAGATCGAGTGATGAGGCTGAAACTTGAAATTGAGGGTGCTGTGTGTAATGTGATTAGTGGCTATGCCCCACAGGTAGGATGTGACCGAGAGGTGAAAGAGAAATTCTGGAAGGAGCTTGACGAAGTCGTTCTGAGCATCCCAGACAGAGAGAGAGTCGTAATTGGTGCAGATTGTAATGGAAAATGTTGGTGAAGGTAATAGGGGTGATGAAGAAGTGATGGGTCAGTACGGCATCCAGGAAAGGAACTTGGAGGGACAGATGGTGGTAGACTTTGCAACAAGGGTGCAAATGGCTGTAGTGAGTGAACACTTTTTTCCAGAAGAGGCATGAACATAGGGTGACCTACAAGAGCGGAGGTAGAAGCACGCAGGCGGATTACATCTTGTGCAGACGATATAATCTGAAGGAGGTTACCAACTGTAAAGTAGTGGTAGGGGAAAGTGTGGCTAGACAGCATAGGATGGTGGTGTGTAAGATGACTCTGGTGGTGGGGAGGAAGATTAGGAAGACAAAGGCAGAGAAGAGAACCATGTGGTGGAAGCTGAGACAGGACGAGTGTTGTGCAGCTTTTCAGGAAGAGGTGAGACAGGCTCTCGGTGGATGGGAGGAGCTTCCAGAAGACTTGACCACTGCAGCCAAGGTGATCAGAGAGGCAGGCAGGAGAGTACTTGGTGTATCTTCTGGCAGGAACGGAGAGAAGGAGACTTGGTGGTGGAACCACACAGTACAGGAAATCATACAAGGAAAAAGGTTAGCTAAGAAGAAGTGGGACACTGAGAGGACCGAGAAGAGGCAAAAGGAATACATTGAGATGCGACACAGGGCAAAGGTAGAGGTGGCAAAGGCCAAACAAGAGGCATATGATGACATATATGCCAGGTTGGACACTCAAGAAGGAGAAAATAATCTATACAGGCTGGCCAGACAGAGGGATAGAGATGGGAAGGATGTGCAGCAGGTTAGGGTGATTAAGGATAGAGATGGAAATATGTTGACTGGTGCCAGCAGTGTGCTAGCTAGATGGAAAGAATACTTCGAGGAGTTGATGAATGAGGAAAATGAGAGAGAAGGGAGAGTAGAAGAGGCAAGTGTGGTGGACCAGGAAGTGGCAATGATTAGTCAGGGGGAAGTTAGAAAGGCATTGAAGAGGATGAAAAATGGAAAGGCAGTTGGTCCTGATGACATTCCTTTGGAGGTATGGAAGCATCTAGGAGAGGAGGCTGTGGAGTTTTTGACCAGCTTGTTCAATCGAATTCTATTGCGTGAGAAGATACCTGAGGAATGGAGGAAAAGTGTACTGGTGCCCATTTTTAAGAACAAAGGTGATGTGCAGAGCTGTGGGAACTATAGAGGAATAAAGTTGATGAGCCACACAATGAATTTCTGGGAAAGAGTAGTGGAGGCTAGACTCAGGACAGAAGTGAGTATTTGCGAGCAACAGTATGGTTTCATGCCTGGAAAGAGTACCACAGATGCATTATTTGCCTTGAGGATGTTGATGGAAAAGTACAGAGAAGGTCAGAAGGAGCTACATTGTGTCTTTCTAGAACTCGAGAAAGCCTATGACAGAGTACCCAGAGAGGAACTGTGGTACTGCATGCGGAAGTCTGGCGTGGCAGAGAAGTATGTTAGAATAATACAGGACATGTACAAGGGCAGCAGAACAACGGTGAGGTGTGCTGTAGGTGTGACAGATGAATTTAAGGTGGAGGTGGGACTGCATCAGGGATCAGCCCTGAGCCCCTTCCTTTTTGCAGTGGTGATGGATAGGCTGACAGATGAGGTTAGACTGGAATCCCTGTGGACCATGATGTTTGCAGATGACATTGTGATCTGCAGTGAAAGCAGTGAGCAGCTGGAGGAACAGTTAGAAAGATGCAAGCATGCACTGGAAAGAAGAGGAATGAAGATTAGCCGAAGTAAAACAGAATATATGTGCATGAATGTGAGGGGTGGTGGGGGGAAAATGAGGCTACAGGGAGAAGAGATGGCAAGGGTAGAGGACTTTAAATACTTGGGGTCAACCGTCCAGAGCAATGGTGAGTGTGGTCAGGAAGTGAAGAAACTGGTCCAAGCAGGTTGGAACGGGTGGAGGAAGGTGTCAGGTGTGTTATGTGACAGAAGAGTCTCAGAATCAGAATCAGAATCAGAATCAGAATCATCTTTATTTGCCAAGTATGTCCAAAACACACAAGGAATTTGTCTCCGGTAGTTGGAGCCGCTCTAGTACAACAGACAGTCAATTTACAGAACACTTTGGAGACATAAAGACATTAACAAAAAACAACAACAAACAACAATTGTGCAAAAAGATGCAGAGTCCTCAGTTCGAATGGCTAATATCGCAATAGTCCGGTGCAAAGACCATTGTGCAAAGGGCACTGAGACTTCAAGGAGTGTATGCGGTTTAAAGTGACGAGTAGTGCGATAATCTGGGACAATGGTTGTGCAAATGTTACAGATACTCCTCAATCAGTGTGCAAATGGAGCAGATACTACTCTGGCATGAGTGGCCACTATATGCAAATAGTGCAGCACGGCGAGACAACTACAGTGAGTGCACGAGTAATACATAATACAGAAATGTGACAACGAACTCAAGTCAAAAAATTGCCAACTTGTTGTAATGGAATTGTAAGTTAGCTGTTCAAGAAGTTGATTGCAAGAGGGAAGAAGCTGTTGGAATGTCTACTAGTTCTAGTTTGCATTGATCGGTAGCGCCTACCTGAGGGAGGGAGCTGGAAGAGCTGGTGACCAGGGTGGGGAGGGTCCGAGAGGATTTTGCACGCCCTTGTCTTAGTTCTGGCAGCGTGCAAGTCCTCAAGGGTGGGTAGGGGGGGTACCGACAATCCTTTCAGCAGTTTTGATTGTCCGTTGCAGTCGGAGTTTGTCCTTTTTTGTAGCAGCACCAAACCAGACTGTGATGGAAGAACACAGGAGTGATTCGATGACCGCTGTGTAGAACTGTCTCAGCAGCTCCGGTGGCAGGCCATGCTTTCTCAGAAGCCGCAGGAAGTACATCCTCTGCTGGGCCTTTTTGAGGACGGAGTTGATGTTGGTCGCCCACTTCAGGTCCTGGGAGATTGTAATTCCCAGGAACTTGAAGGTCTCGACGGTTGACACAAGGCAGCTGGACAGCGTGAGGGGCAGCTGTGGCGAAGGATGCCTCCTGAAGTCCACGATCATCTCTACAGTCTTGAGCGTGTTCAGCTCCAGGTTGTGTCGGCCGCACCACAGCTCCAGCCGCTCCGCTTCCTGTCGATATGCAGACTCGTCACCGTCCTTGATGAGGCCGATGACAGTGGTGTCATCTGCAAACTTCAGGAGTTTGACAGTCGGGTTCGCTGAGGTGCAGTCGTTCGTGTAGAGAGAGAAGAGCAGCGGAGAGAGGACACAACCTTGGGGCGCCCCAGTGCTGATGCTGCGTGTGGATGAGGTGGCCTCCCCCAGCCTGACCTGCTGTGTCCTGCCCGTCAGAAAGCTGTAAATCCACTGGCAGATGGCAGGTGAGACGCTGAGCTGGAGAAGCTTGGATGAAAGGAGTTCAGGGATGATGGTGTTGAACGCTGAGCTGAAGTCCACGAACAGGATCCTCGCGTAGGTCCCTGCACTGTCGAGGTGTTCTAGGATGAAGTGCAGTCCCATGTTGAGTGCATCATCCGCAGATCTGTTCGCCTGGTAGGCAAACTGCAGGGGGTCCAGCAGGGGACCTGTGACACTCTTGAGGTGGTCCAGCACAAGACGTTCAAAGGACTTCATGACCACAGATGTCAAAGCGACAGGCCTGTAGTCATTCAGACCCGAGATTGCAGGTTTCTTGGGGACTGGGATGATGGTGGAGCGTTTGAAGCAGGATGGAACTTCGCACATTTCCAGTGATCTGTTGAAGATCTGAGTGAAGACTGGCGCGAGCTGGTCCGCGCAGACTTTGAGGCAGGATGGGGACACGTGGTCCGGGCCTGCCGCTTTGTTAATCTTTTGTTGTTTGAAGATGCGTCTCACATCCTGTTCATGGATGGTTAACGCAGAGGTCAGAGGTGTGATTGTGGTCGCGGGTGCGGCCGGGTTGGTGTGTGGTGTGAAACTGTCCTTTTCAAATCTGCAGTAGAAGGTATTCAAGTCGTTGGCTAGTGTGCTATTGTTCTCAGCTTGGGGGGATCGTCGCTTGTAATTAGTCAGCGACTGTAATGCATGCCAGACTGATTTAGAGTCGTTTGCGCTAAACTGTTTTTCCAACTTTGCTGTATAGATCCTCTTTGCAATGTTAATTTCTTTGGTCAGCTGGTTTCTAGCTCGATTATACAGGGCCCTGTCCCCGCTCTGATATGCGTCCTCCTTAGCTTGGCGAAGCTGCTTAAGTTTAGCAGTGAACCACGGCTTATTGTTGTTGAATGTGCGAAATGATTTTGTTGGTACACAGACCTCTTCACAGAAACTGATATAGGATGTGACAGTGTCCGTATATTCATCCAGGCTGCCAGCTGAATTTTCAAAGACACTCCAGTCTGTGCAGTCTAAGCAGCTTTGAAGTTCCATCTTGGCTTCATTTGTCCACTTTTTGACTGTTTTCACTGTAGGCTTCGCACATTTAAGTTCTTGCCTGTACGTCGGTATTAAGTGAATTAAGCAGTGATCAGACGAGCCCAAGGCTGCACGAGGTATAGCACGGTATGCGTTTTTTACCGTGGTGTAGCAGTGGTCTAAAGTATCATTTTCCCTGGTAGGACAGTCGATGTGCCTCGATTCGCAGCGGTCCTCTTCGCTCAGGTTTTAACGGCTCCGTAACACATGCGCGGCCACACCAATTCAACCGCCTGTATTCCTAGCGTGAAGCGTTTATGCCAACAAAAACATCCGGGGTCGTGTCTCGCCTGCATCTCTGGGGACACTGGCCAGCTCCGTTGACCCGGAAATAGAACAGCACGACGCAATCCTGACGTGATCACGCCCGCCCGGCACTCGCGCTGTCCGCCACATTAATTTATCATCCAAAATATTGCGTGCCCGCCTATGTATACACCCAATACTTAGACCTTGTATTTGTTATAAAGATAATGGGTACCCTTTAGAGCGCTTTATAGCTGTTTCATAGATATTAATATAATTATATTTATTATAGTTCTTGGGTTTTCTTCATATTGTGTACACAATTAATAAGTCGTATCACACAGAGTATTCGTATCACACACACTTAGTCCACAGGTCTTTTTCCAGAACTACTATGAGTCTCTTTCATTCCCAAATAGAGCTCACCTCGTCTGTTACTTAATTTGCTCGCAATGGATGACGCCCGGCCTCAGATTTTCCCTCATCTTCCCACCGAGAGCGTCGTGTAATTACTTAACTCCATTCCCCGCGTCTGCTCGCTTTTGGCGGCCTCTCATGGCCCACCGACGTCACTTCTCTCAGACTACACTTGCACACTCATTCTGCTAAATAGTAACCTGGCCAGGTCATGTTCAATTGGTAATTAACGACTATGGACTATGGTACTCATCTGGTGACGTGCCTTGCTAATATACGGCCTGACTTGACATCACGCCAGCATGCGAGCTCAGACATCCACGTGAACGCATCCGTTCTGAAGCTTAGCGCACGTCCCAAATCAAGCATTCTACTGTTAACACTGTAAAACTTCTTTTGACATCCCTGCGTGTCTAAATCATTCATTCTAGAGGGCCATTCCCTCGACGGGTACATAACCAGCACAAACGACACAAATTTTAGACGAAGCTTCAAAACACCCCCGCCGACACAGATGCACAGGAACATCCCCACTTGCCGTTTCAATACAGCACATAAGCCACTCGCGTCAGCGGCGCGCGGCCACCATATTCAAACAGTGAGAAAACGCTCACCTTCGAGCCGGCATGAAATCTGAAGCGGCCCCACGTCGCCTCTGCCCGGCTGTGCTGCAAAGAATACTGTTCGTGACGCCAATTTGTGGTGGATTTTTTCGCCTGTGGTTCCGAGTCGGAGGTCACCCGGGAGAACTCCGACGTCCGTCGGGCATGGGATGAATGAAGACTTAGAGACACTTGGCGTTTGGGCTAATTCGATTTATTGAATAGTGTCATAACAGCTGCTTACATTGCCAGAACTACGAAAAAGCCCCCGAAAACCCCTGGATCTCAGTTTATCAAGCTTTCCTTCTCTTGGCGTGGCTTTCGTGCCTCCCTGGGTGCACCCGGAAGGATGGTGCTCCTCATGACCATATTTGGAATCGCACTCGCCTGCTGGTGCCTCTTTGGGTGCGTGAAATTCCCCTACTCGTCTGCTGTCGTCTCTTAGTCTGGTCAATCTCCCCCCCCCTGGGGCCCTTTGCTGCGATAATGCAAAACAGTCCTCTTTGAAGACCAGGACCCCTGGAGTAAACCCCAGACAGGTTTCTGTCAGGGACGAGCAGGAAACCCCAATATACATATAACTGGTTAAAGGATGTCCTTTGATGTAGAAGTACAAAGAAAAGATAGTTGGTGTGAATACAGGTCTCCAACCATTTGTCCTGTGCAAAGGAACTCTGATTGTGTTACGATTAAAATATACTACAGGATCTTCCCCAAAGTCAATTGCACATAGCATTGTAATGCATTCCCATTTTAAATTAAATTAAATGGACACAAACGGACCTATGTAAATACTACAACGACCAACATCGTCCATCCATCCATCCATCCATTCTCTACCGCTTATCCGGGTCGGGTCGCGGGGGCAGTAGCTTCAGCAGGGACGCCCAGACTACCCTCTCCCCAGCCACTTCATCCAGCTAATCCGGGGGGATCCCGAGGCGTTCCCAGGCCAGCCGAAGGATGTAGTCTCTCCAGCGCGTCCTGGGTCGTCCCCGGGGTCTCCTCCCGGTGGGACATGCCCGGAACACCTCACCAGGGAGGCGTCCGGGAGGCATCCGAATCAGATGCCCCAGCCACCTCATCTGGCTCCTCTCAATGCGGAGGAGTAGCGGCTCTACTCTGAGATCCTCCCGGATGACCGAGCTTCTCACCCTATCTCTAAGGGAGAGCCCGGACACCCTGCGGAGGAAACTCATTTCGGCCGCTTGTATCCGGGATCTTGTTCTTTCGGTCACGACCCACAGCTCATGACCATAGGTGAGGGTAGAAACGAAGATCGACCGGTAAATTGAGAGCTTCGCCTTTCGGCTTAGCTCTTTCTTTACCACAACGGACCGATACAAAGTCCGCATCACTGCAGACGCTGCACCGATCCGCCTGTCGATCTCCCGTTCCATTCTTCCCTCACTCGTGAACAAGACCCCAAGATACTTGAATTCCTCCACTTGGGGCAGGATCTCATCCCCGACCTGGAGATGGCATGCCACCCTTTCCCGACTGAGGACCATGGTCTCAGATTTGGAGGTGCTGATTCTCATCCCAGCCGCTTCACACTCGGCTGCGAACTGCTCCAATGAGAGTTGGAGGTCACGGCTTGATGAAGCCAACAGAACCACATCATCTGCAAAAAGCAGAGATGCAATACTGAGGCCACCAAAGCGGACCCCCTCTACGCCTCGGCTGCGCCTAGAAATTCTGTCCATAAAAGTTATGAACAGAATCGGCGACAAAGGGCAGCCTTGGCGGAGTCCAACCCTCACCGGGAACGAGTCCGACTTACTGCCGGATATGCGGACCAAACTCTGACTCCGGTCGTACAGGGACCGAACAGCCCGTATCAGGGGGTTCGGTACCCCATACTCCCGAAGCACTCTCCACAGGACTCCCCGAGGGACACGGTCGAACGCCTTCTCCAAGTCCACAAAACACATGTAGACTGGTTTGGCGAACTCCCATGCACCCTCGAGGACCCTGCCGAGGGTGTAGAGCTGGTCCACTGTTCCACGGCCAGGACGAAAACCACACTGCTCCTCCTGAATCTGAGATTCGACTTCCCGACGGACCCTCCTCTCCAGCACCCCTGAATAGACCTTACCAGGGAGGCTGAGCAGTGTGATCCCCCTGTAGTTGGAACACACCCTCCGGTCCCCCTTCTTAAAAAGGGGGACCACCACCCCAGTCTGCCAATCCAGAGGCACTGTCCCCGATGTCCACGCGATGTTGCAGAGGCGTGTCAACCAGGACAGCCCCACAACATCCAGAGCCTTTAGGAACTCCGGGGGAATCTCATCCACCCCCGGGGCCCTGCCACCGAGGAGCTTTTTAACTACCTCGGTGACCTCAAACCCAGAGATAGGAGAGCCCGCCTCAGAGAACCCACACTCTGCTTCCCCATGGGAAGGCGTGTCGGTGGAATTGAGGAGGTCTTCGAAGTATTCTCCCCACCGACTCACAACGTCCCGAGTCGAGGTCAGCAGCGCCCCATCCCCACTATACACAGTGTTGGTGGTGCACTGCTTTCCTCTCCTGAGACGTCGGATGGTGGACCAGAATTTCCTCGAAGCCGTCCGGAAGTCTTTCTCCATGGCCTCACCGAACTCCTCCCATGCCCGGGTTTTTGCTTCAGCGACCACCAGAGCTGCATTCCGCTTGGCCAGCCGGTACCCATCAGCTGCCTCAGGAGTCCCACAGGCCAAAAAGGCCCGATAGGACTCTTTCTTCAGCTTGACGGCATCCCTCACCGTTGGTGTCCACCAACGGGTTCGGGGATTGCCGCCACGACAGGCACCGACCACCTTACGGCCACAGCTCCGGTCGGCCGCCTCAGCAATGGAGGCGCGGAACATGGTCCACTCGGACTCGATGTCCCCCGCCTCCCCCGGAACATGAGCAAAGTTCTGTCGGAGGTGGGAGTTGAAACTCCTTCTGACAGGGGATTCTGCCAGACGTTCCCAGCAGACCCTCACAATACGTTTGGGCCTGCCACGTCGGACCGGCATCTTCCCCCACCATCGGAGCCAACTCACCACCAGGTGGTGATCAGTTGACAGCTCCGCCCCTCTCTTCACCCGAGTGTCCAAGACATGCGGCCGCAAGTCCGATGACACGACCACAAAGTCGATCATCGAACTGCGACCTAGGGTGTCCTGGTGCCAAGTGCACGTGTGGACACCCTTATGCTTGAACATGGTGTTCGTTATGGACAATCCGTGACGAGCACAGAAGTCCAATAACAGAACACCGCTTGGGTTCTGATCGGGGGGGCCGTTCCTCCCAATCGCGCCCTTCCAGGTCTCACTGTCATTGCCCACGTGAGCATTGAAGTCCCCCAACAGAACAATGGAGTCCCCAGCGGGAGCGCTCTCCAGCACCCCCTCCAAGGACTCCAAAAAGGGTGGGTACTCTGAACTGCTGTTTGGTGCATAGGCACAAACAACAGTCAGGACCCGTCCCCCCACCCGAAGGCGGAGGGAGGCTACCCTCTCGTCCACCGGGGTGAACCCCAACGTACAGGCGCCGAGCCGGGGGGCAATAAGTATACCCACACCTGCTTGGCGCCTCTCACCATGGGCAACTCCAGAGTGGAAAAGAGTCCAACCCCTCTCGAGAGGACTGGTACCAGAGCCCCAGGTGTGTGTGGAGGCGAGTCCGACTATATCGAGTCGGAACTTCTCGACCTCACACACCAGCTCGGGCTCCTTCCCTGCCAGAGAGGTGACATTCCACGTCCCTAGAGCTAGCTTCTGTAGCCGGGGATCGGATCGCCAAGGTCCCCGCCTTCGGCCACCGCCCAGCTCACACTGCACCCGACCCATATGGCCCCTCCCACAGGTGGTGAGCCCATGGGAAGGGGGACCCACGTTACCCTTTCGGGCTGTGCCCGGCCGGGCCCCATGGGTGCAGGCCCCACCAGCAGGCCTGGCTCCAGTGGGGGGCCCCGGTGGCCCGCGTCCGGGCAAGGGAAAACGAAGTCCATTGTTTGTCGTCATCATTAGGGGTCTTTGAGCCGTGCTTTGTCTGGTCCCTCACCTAGGACCTGTTCGTCATGGGTGACCCTGCCAGGGGCATAAAGCCCCAGACAACTTAGCTCCTAGGATCACTGGGACACACAAACCCCTCCACCACGACAAGGTGACGGCTCAAGGAGGGGACCAACATCGTATTTGATGTGACAGTGACATCTGGTGGACAAAAGAAGTAAACGGCAACCTACGTCACTAAACTGTGTGAAACAAGACTCTCTCGTTATCTTATCAGCAATAAAAGATCAAATACCAACATCGTATTTGATCTTTTATTGCTGATAAGATAACGAGTCTTGTTTCACACAGTTTAGTGACGTAGGTTGCCGTTTACTTCTTTTGTCCACCAGATGTCACTGTTGTTCTCACAGACTCCGAATCTGTTCTGGCACAAATTGAAGGAAAACCTCAAACCTTCATGAGGCTTTTTTTTTTCTTTTTTCTTTTTGCCCAAAAGCTGAGGAGCGCACACGCAAATATCGTCATCGCAAGCAAAAAATATTTCCACAGCAAGTAATTGTTTTTTTTTTTTGCTTCAGTTAGATAATCTCTGTCTTATTTTTGCTTGAAATTCAATAAGTTTTGTTTGATAGCCTTGTTGTTTTCAATTGCAGCAATTTTTATGATTGTTTTGATTTACACAGTAATTATTGTATGACTTTTGAATGCTACAGTTACGCAAAATAATATTTTTAGCGTTTCCCAACCGCGCTTAGCCCATTGCTCACAAAAATGCCTCATTTCTGTGTCGTCATTTCCCTACGTCATTGGTGCACCACCAACAAGGCCAGCGAGGGAAATTAATACGATGGAAAGTAAATGTAAAAAATACAATATAGAAACAGCAAGATGTGTGGTGCTTATAATATTATTATGTTACTTTTATTATTGCAGCGTTGAAATTATGGACGTACTTTGATGTAGAGTCGCTCATGCCTGGTGATTGGCTGTTGTGATGTCAGCAAAGATGAAAGAGCAAAGGGACATTTAAGCTTGAACATCAGCTCAAGTCAGGCAGTCTGTGTGTGGAGTGCCTGGCGTGAGTTGGAGTTGATAGCAGCTCTTGAATGAATGTGCATTCTGTTTCCGCTCATGGAAAGTGTGAAAATGTGTGCAAGGACAGCAGAGTACGAGGAGGAATTGGGGACCGAAAGAGGAGAACGAGCCACAACGTCAACAACTGGATGCTGTTTTCATTCTGCAGCTTCTAATTGTGCTTCACAGAGCAGGTTGGTTCACTTCTCTCTCACTTGTTTGGGAAATATTCCCCATTTTGAAGAGTATTCTGTTTATTTACAGGCACTGTGTGAAGTTACATTCAATATAACATTGTAAATATCTAATGCTGTGACCAATATTTCTCATCTTAATTTTTATTCATATAAATGTAAAAGGGTTGTGGGCAATGCTGCATTATAAAAG
>NW_026903725.1:0-2029 GCF_024500385.1 Phyllopteryx taeniolatus
AAGTCAAAGAAAGAAGAAGAAGAAGAGAAGGTGGAAAGCGGGTTCTTCGGCAGAAAAGAAGAGGAAAACACAGAGCCTAGAATGAATGTGGGGACTTTGAATGTTGGGACTATGACAGGAAAATCTCGGGAGTTGGTTGACATGATGATTAGGAGAAAGGTTGATATATTGTGTGTCCAGGAGACCAGGTGGAAAGCCAGTAAGGCTAGAAGTTTAGGGGCAGGGTTTAAATTATTTTACCATGGTGTAGATGGGAAGAGAAATGGAGTTGGGGTTATTTTAAAAGAAGAGTTGGCTAAGAATGTCTTGGAGGTGAAAAGAGTATCAGATCGAGTGATGAGGCTGAAATTTGAAATTGAGGGTGTTATGTGTAATGTGATTAGTGGCTATGCCCCACAGGTAGGATGTGACCTAGAGGTGAAAGAGAAATTCTGGAAGGAGCTAGATGATGTAGTTCTGAGCATCCCAGACAGAGAGAGAGTCGTAATTGGTGCAGATTGTAATGGACATGTTGGTGAAGGTAATAAGGGTGATGAAGAAGTGATGGGTAAGTACGGTATCCAGGAAAGGAACTTGGAGGGACAGATGGTGGTAGACTTTGCAACAAGGATGCAAATGGCTGTAGTGAACACTTTTTTCCAGAAGAGGCACGAAATAGGGTGACCTACAAGAGCGGAGGTAGAAGCACACAGGTGGATTACATCTTGTGCAGACGATGTAATCTGAAGGAGGTTACCAACTGTAAGGTAGTGGTAGGGGAGAGTGTGGCTAGACAGCATAGGATGGTGGTGTGTAAGATGACTCTGGTGGTGGGGAGGAAAATTAGGAAGACAAAGGCAGAGAAGAGAACCATGTGGTGGAAGCTGAGACAGGACGACTGTTGTGCAGCTTTTCGGGAAGAGGTGATACAGGCTCTCGGTGCAGACTGGACCACTGCAGCCAAGGTGATCAGAGAAGCAGGCAGGAGAGTACTTGGTGTATCTTCTGGCAGGAAAGGAGAGAAGGAGACTTGGTGGTGGAACCTCACAGTACAGGAAATCATACAAGGAAAACGGTTAGCTAAGAAGAAGTGGGACACTGAGAGGACCGAGGAGAGGGCGAAAGGAATACATTGAGATGCGACACAGGGCAAAGGTAGAGGTGGCAAAGGCAAAACAAGAGGCATATGATGACATGTATGGCAGGTTGGACACTAAAGAAGGAGAAAAGGATCTATACAGGCTGGCCAGACAGAGGGATAGAGATGGGAAGGATGTGCAGCAGGTTAGGGTGATTAAGGATAGAGATGGAAATATGTTGACTGGTGCCAGCAGTGTGCTAGGTAGATGGAAAGAATACTTCGAGGAGTTGATGAATGAGGAAAATGATAGAGAAGGGAGAGTAGAAGAGGCAAGTGTGGTGGACAGGAAGTGGCAATGATTAGTAAGGGGGAAGTTAGAAAGGCATTAAAGAGAAATGAAAAATGGAAAGGCAGTTGGTCCTGATGACATTCCTGTGGAGGTATGGAAGCATCTAGGAGAGGTGGCTGTGGAGTTTTTGACCAGCTTGTTCAATAGAATTCTAGTGCGTGAGAAGATGCCTGAGGAATGGAGGAAAAGTGTATGGTGCCCATTTTTAAGAACAAAGGTGATGTGCAGAGCTGTGGCAACTATAGAGGAATAAAGTTGATGAGCCACACAATGAAGTTATGGGAAAGAGTAGTGGAGGCTAGACTCAGGACAGAAGTGAGTATTTGCGAGCAACAGTATGGTTTCATGCCTAGAAGAGTACCACAGATGCATTATTTGCCTTGAGGATGTTGATGGAAAAGTACAGAGAAGGTCAGAAGGAGCTACATTGTGTCTTTGTAGATCTAGAGAAAGCCTATGACAGAGTTACCAGAGAGGAACTGTGGTACTGCATGCGGAAGTCTGGAGTGGCAGAGAAGTATGTTAGAATAATACAGGACATGTACGAGGGCAGCAGAACAGCGGTGAGGTGTGCTGTCGGTGTGACAGAAGAATTTAAGGTGGACGTGGGACTGCATCAG